>NW_008351466.1:1393635-1409165 GCF_000622305.1 Nannospalax galili | reverse complement strand
CCCTCTATAGGCATTTCAAAAACTGGGAAGGCCATACCCAGCTTTTTCCTCACAATTTTAGGGAGGAGTGAACATGATGGCTGTATTGAATAAGGTGGGGGGGCAGTAGCAGCTCCCCGTCCCACAGCGTAGGGCACTGGGTTCTTATATTCCAGTGGCCTGTATCTATTTTCTTCATAATTTGCTGCTTGTTCTTCTAATTCTATCTCTTCTTCTGGGCTTAAACTGCTCTCTTCTAACTGCAGAGCAGCAAGTTCCCTTGTGGGGTATAAATACCCCTTTGGTAAGTTTCTTCCCTGTCTAAAACCTGTTACTTGGTTTCTTGCTCCGTCCTTTTCGACAGTGCTCTCTCCCCTGCCTTCCTCTGGCTTACCGGGAGGTCTATTTTCACTTTGGGCCCTATTTTCTTTTGCACGTGCTCCCATCCTTTCATTTCGTTCGGTTTCTGATAGGCTGTCCTGGAGATCCTCTAGAACCATTTGCCCTTCCTCCATAACTTCCTGACAGTAACCCGCGTGGAGGCATAGGGTAAGAAGCAGAATTACAAAGGCTCCCATAATCAAGGCAAAAACAATTCCAGCAATCTCCACAATATCCATACCTCTCTGAACCTACCTGCAGTTCTGAATCCTCCTCCTGTATTGGAGGGGTCTTCGGGCGGCGCCAGCGATGTTGAGTCCCGGGTCTCGGCACCAGCTGTCCCCGACCGCTTTCCGTCTCGCCGGCAAGAACGACGCGGGAGGACAAGTCAGGATCCTTCTGCAGCAGTTTATTTCATAAGCCTCTTACATAGCATACGAAGGATGAAGACCGAAGACGCCGAGAAGCGGGAGAGCGGTTGCTTATATAGTCTAAAGGTCCCATCTATGACGTATAAGAAGCGGATTGGTTGCTGGAGATCACGCCACGGGAGGAGGCGAGGGAGAGCAGGCTCTTGTGCACGCCCCTTATGGGCGCAGCAGGATGTTTACTGTTAAGAAGGTCCGGATACTGGCGCCATCTTGTAATGGCGGTGGAGGCTGTGGCTCTCCACACCCAACCTCTATGGGTAGCAGTGTGGAGAACTCTTAAAAAACTAAAAATGAACCTACCACATGACCCAGTTTTGCCACTCCTTGGCATATACCCAAAGGACTCATCCTATTGTAGAGACATTTGTACAACCACATTTGTGGCTACTCTTTTCACAATAGCTAAGAGATGGAAGCAGCTTAATTGTCCCTCAACTGATGAGTGGTTAGCTTTGGTACATTTATGCAATGGAGCTCTACTCAGCAGTAAAAAAATTTGCAGATGGATGGATCTAGAAAATGTTATGCTAAGTGAAGTAACTCAGAAAAACAAGACGTATGTTCTCCCTCATTTGTGGATCCTAGCACCAAAACCTTATAAGTGAATGCATATCCTGATGCAACTGAAGGAACCAGGAAAATGGAAGGGAATTGGGGAAGTAAAGGGAAAGAAGGAACCTGACAGAGAATAATAAAAAAGATTTCTGGGTAAGGAAGAGCTGATCTTCTTGAAGGGAGAGACTCTAGATAGACTGACTAAACCCCAGTAGATGAACTTGCACTGAGGGATATCTCAGGACACTAACTTTACATAATAGGCCTTAACACAAATGACAAAATGTATTAACTCCACTGGATGGGGCTATGGGATAGTGTCAAAGATGAAGGGGTATAAAAACGATTTTTTGTATGAAATACACAAAAATTCAATTTAAAAAACTTAAAAATAAAAATTAAAAATGTAATTAAAAAAATAATAAATAAAACTTTAACCCATAGCAGCCACTGTTTAAATGTCTTGCTTCTTGCTGTTTATGTCTTTATAGTAGATGGAATTCCACTGAAATGGGCCAACAGCCCATAGAAAACAGATGATGCAGAGACCCAAAAGTTCAGTGCCTTCCCACAGTAGGAGGATGATCATCCCACACCTACCACCCCCTCCAAGGCTCAGGGACTTTTCAGAAGAGGTGCAGAAAGAACGTAAAAGCTGGAGGAAGTGGTGGACTGTTAACTGGAAGTTTACTCCTATCACTCTGCCAGCAAGCTATAGTCACACCTCCTTCCTACATTCGCCAAGGAGTCAATGGGGGAGTCAGTTACCCCTCCCACCCAATCAGTCAACCTTAACTGCATATAGGGGAAGGCCTAAGGATATATAAGCCAAGAATGCCAGGGGGCACCTCTGTGACCTGGATGTTCCTCTGACCCTGTGATGACAAGCCATGGACCCACCTCCTTCCCACACTCTGGAAAGAAGCCGCTCCCCTTCCCTTTTCCAGCCAATTGGTTGACCATAGCCACTTTCAGGGGAGGGGCTAAGGGTATAAAAGCTGTGAAAATCATGAGGCTGGTCTCTCGCCATTTTGTGTGGCTGTCCGGAACCACAGGATTTATGTCTGTGTCAGGACTTTCAAACACAACCATGAATGGGAGGGGGCTCTCATCTGTAAGTAAACCCGCACCCCAAGCTCACTTAGCAAGTCCAATAAACTCGTTAAGATTCTTCAAACCAGGGTTTGAAGACTTCTTTTCTCAGGTTGTCACAAGGACCGTAGGAGAAGGGGATTGGAAGCCATGTGTGCCTCCCAGCAGTGAATTTGACTTACAACCGGCATAGTCGGCAGGGGAATGAGTTTTGGAAGAGTGTTGATGATGTCCCTGATATGGGGAAAGGGACCAACAACCAAAGTAGAGTAGGGTGAGGGTAGAGTGTGGGCTGAGGAAATGTTAACCTGGTGGGCCATTCCCATAGGCTTGGTTGGGGTGGCTACATTGGCATGGTTAATGCAGTGGACAGTGAGATATGTAACTAGGGTGAGGCCTTCTAAACAGTCGAGGTCAATGGGAGAGAGCCCAGGGTGACAGCCATCTTGTAGATGGTATGGAGTGGCACACCTGCTTGACTGGTAGGGGCCACCACATAAGTATGGAGATGCCTTGAAAACAGCAGAAGGTCTGGAACAGATTCTGCAAGCTCTAGGAGTAGCACACCAGGGACAGAAATGTCAAAAAGCAATGGAAGAGGCTGCTTGGCCATGGCTATTGATAATAAGAAACCTGTCTCAAGCAGAGGCCTTAGCCAGAAGGGAATCTGAAGGTGTTACAGAGGAATTAGAATGGGAGAGGGATATGAGGCTGGCCTCTTTGGTACTGGCCTCTGACCTGGCCACTAAATTAGATAAGAGGGAAAGGAGATGGAAGTGTTGGCATGCCATTTTTCACATCTAGGAGGTCAAAATGGAAAAAAAAAGCCCAGATCAGAATGATAATAAAAGACCCATCCTGGGATCACAAAACCTGGAACCCCTGGGAAGAGTCAGGTAGTGAGGAAGAAGAAAGTGACCTAGAGATAATGGGAAATGCTCCTCAGGTCCAACCTTTAATTCAAAGAAAGGGAAAATCCATGGTCCAATATGCTGATGGAGGACTTAACAATAGCCCGGTGTAGGAGAACATGGTAATCAGAGAATACTCAGCACCAGAACTATTAGAACTGGGAAAGACATTTAAACAAGCTATGAAGGAGCCTTTGGCCACCTGGTTGGTGAGGCTATGGGACATGGGGGCAGACGGGATCATTTTAAGTTCTACAGAAGCAGAGAAGTTAAGCAACATAACCACTCATCCCTCTTTAAGACAAAGACTTCACAATTTAAGGCAACATGAGGGAAACCAGTCCATGATGGATTGGCTCAAACAAGCCATTTGGGGTATGTGGGTATCTCCAGCTGAGATTCCCATGAATACTAGAGACTGGAAAACCATTGAGGGAGGACAGGCTCTATTGAGGGAACTGGGTATGAAGGAAGCTGTATTTGATGCCCAGTTCACTGGCCCAGGCAGGACTGTATTTACAGGAGACTTAAGAAAGAAACTGATTCAGCAAGGCCCACGAGACTGGTATGGAGCTTTGGTGGCAGTGCTAAGCCCCATGATCGGGCATGACCTGTACGAGGCTGGTGAGGCTCTGGCAGATTTAATGATTTAGACCAACATGTTAACAGGGTTCAAAAGGTGATAAAGCAAGTAGACACAAGGGAAAAGGGTAAGAACTCATCAAAGGGGCCCCTCTGTGTCTCCCAAGCACAGATGTGGATGGATCTGCACAGAGCAGTAGTTGCTAGGGACAAGATAGATGGGCAGCCAAATGCTATGCTGGTGAGCTTGTGGAGGGCTTTAAGACCTGACCAGCAATTCACCACAGAAGTAAGTGAAACTAGGGACCAGACCAAGAGGTGTGGGTAAATCCAACTGTGTCCCCTGCTCCAGAGGAAGGCGGCTTCATTGGATGGGATCCCCCAAACCACTGCCTTGAAGGGGTGGCCAAGGTTGCCCACAGGTGAGGACCATACTGGGTGACCGGAGGCCACATGTCGAATTGAGGATTTATTGGTCTCCCATTAATATACAAAACACATGGGCCCTAGTGGATACTGGGGCAGAATGTACATTAATTCACAGCAATCCCCCAAAACATCAGGGCCAGTGGATAGCAGTGGATGGGTATGGGGATAAAACCATACAAGTAAAACAGACTAGACTCATTCTGGGAATGGGCAATTATCACCCCCCCCCAGGAATACAAGGTGTGTATCTCTCCCCTTCAAGAGAACATTTTAGGGATGGATGCCTTGCTAGGTCACACCCTTACATACTACTGTGGGAGAGTTTCAGCTGAGGGTGAAAACAGTAAAGGCAATTACTCGGGGGTGGGAAAAATGGGAGCTAGTCAAATTGCCCACCCCACAGAGGGTGGTGAATATCAAACAGTACCAGCTGCCTGGGGATCAAGATAAAATTACCAAAACCATCAAGGAACTAGAGTAGAGGTTATCTGCCCAGCCCCCAGCCCTGTTTGGCCTATCAGGAAGCCAGATGGATCCTGGAGAATGATTGTAGATTACTGGGAGTTAAATAAGATGGTACCTCCCATTCATGCAGTGGTGCCCAACATTGCATTGCTAATTGATCAGCTGGTGTAGGAAATGGGGTCCTTCCATGTTGCAGTAGACCTTGCTAATGCATTCTTTAGTATTTCCCTACCTGCTGAATTCCAAGCTCAATTTGCATTCATGTGGAAGGGATGACAGTGAACTTTCAGAGTACTTCCCCAAGGTTACCACCACAGCTCCACAGTTTGTCATGGGATGGTGGCCCAGGTCCTGGCCCTGTTATCGTGCCCTCCTTCTGTAAGGAGGTTCCACTACATAGATGACATAATGCCAATTTCTGAGTGCCTTACAGATTTGGAAGCTGTGATGGTTTGAATGAAAATGTCACCCATAGGAGTATTTGTACATTTTGTCTCCAGATGATGGCGCTGTTTTGGGAGGTTTTAGAAGGTGTGGCTATCCTGGAGGAAGCACGTCACTGGGGTGGGTTTAGGGAACTCTTAAGCCTTGCTGGATCCCCAGTTGCTTTCTTGCTTCCTGTGCCTGCATGATGATGTGAGAGCTTAGCTTCTGCTGCTATTGCTCCAGCCACCATGCCTCCCTGCCATGATGGACTGTAATTCCCCAGGAACTGTAAGCTCAGATAAACTCTTCCTTCTACAAATTCCTTGGGTCAGTGTTTCTATCACAGCAACAGAAAAGTGACTAATACAGTAACTGGTACCAGAGAGTGGGCTGTTGAATGTGAAGAACCTGACCATGTGGGGTTTTGAAGAAATATGGAAGACTTTGGATGGTTGGGGTAGAAAAGTGGTTGATTGCTGTAAGTGGATCTTAACAGGCCATTCTAGTAAACGCCTGGAAGAAAGTAGTGCTGAGAACAATGTAGTTCCAGAGGGAAATAAGAACTTAAGCAGCACTGGGGATATTTTGGCAAAGAGTCTGGCTAGAGTCTGCCCTCGACCAAAAAGCTTGCCTGAGGCTAAGTTGAAAAGCAATGAACTAATTTCTCTGGCAGAGAAAATTTCAGGACAGCCTAATGTAGAAATGGTGGCATGGCTATTAATGGTGAATATTACACAGATTTACAGAGAAAAAAGAGCAAATGGTACAGAAAGAAATACAGAATGTACAGGATGGATTGAAAAAGAGCACTAGGAAGACTAATATTGGAGCCTTGGCATGTGATGGAGAGGATCCCATCGATAAGGAGAATAAAGTGATTAAGGAAGTTAAAGTGATTAAGGAGGGGCCTAGAGATTCAAACTTAAACAATGGGGAGAGTGCCTTCAGGGCAAGACCACACCCATTTAAGCCTCCAACTTGTGAAAGGAAAATGCTTCAGGGACCACTGAAAAGAAAAGCTTCTAAAATGGATAAAGCAGGCTGGAGTCCATCCCAAACTTGCAGTCAAACTTGGCATTGTCATTCACCTGGTGCTGGCTTTAGAGGCATGAAAGACACAAGAGTGAAGGGGTCATCAATTCTTCCTCTGAGGTTTCAGAGAGCCTCGGAGGCCAGGCAGTGTGAAGCAGGGGTACCCCTGCCTAGAGAAGGCCCTGATAGGCCATTGTGTGAAGCTGTGAAGGTGAAGCCTCATTGGCAATGGAGACCCCAAGAAGTTCATGATGCCAGAGCTGTGAGGCATCTCCCAAGAAGACCTGTACACAGGGAGTGGTACCAGCATGAGAGAAGAGAGAGAGAGAGAGAGAGAGAGAGAGAGAGAGAGGTGTTGCACGCAGCAAAGCTAGAGAGGCTGAGCCATCTAAGCCCTTTGGAAGTAAATTCCCAGAAGTTGGACATGGAGCTACTGGATTTTGTGTTTGTCCTGCTGGTTTTCGGTCTTGTTTTGGTCTAGTATTTCCTTATTATGCCTCCATTCCTCCCTTTTGGAATGGAAATGTGTATTCGGTTCCATTGTACATTGGGAGCATGTAATTTGTCTCATTTTTATAGAGACTTACAGTTAAGATATTTACCTGAGTCTCAGAAGAGACTCTGGACCCTTTGAATAGTATTGAGACAGATAATGACTATGGGGACTTTTAAGGTTGAACTAATTGCATTTTGCATTTTATATGGTCGTGAGCCTATGGGGGCCAGGGGGTGGAATGTGATGGTTCAAATGAAAATGTCCCCCATAGGCTCCAAGTATTTGTACATTTTGTCTCCAGATGATGGAGCTGTTTGGGGAGGTTTTAGAAGGTGTGGCTATCCTGGAGGAAGCATGTCACTGGGGGTAGGCTTAGAGAATTCTTAAGCCTTGCTGGATCCCCAGTTTTTCTCTTGCTTCCTGTGCCTGTATGATGATGTGAGAGCTCAGTTTCTGCTGCTCTTGCTCCAGCCACCTCCAGCCACCATGCCTCCCTGCCATGACAGACTGTAATTCCCCAGGAACCGTAAGCTTAAATAAACTCTTCCTTCTATAAATTCCTTGGGTCAGTGTTTTTATCACAACAACAAAAAAGTGACTAATACAGAAGCTCATTTGGGGAGCATGCAAGTGCACCTGAAGGAGTGAGGATGGGAAATCAACCCACAGAGGGTACAGGGCCTGGTACAGCAGTAAAATTTTTAGGAGTTTTATGGTCAAGCAGAACTCGTATGATACCCAGTGTGGTGGTTGAGAAAATCTTACAACAACCCATACTGATAAATGCTAAGCAGTTACAGGTATTTTGGGGATTTCTAGAGTATTGGCGAATTTTTAATACCTCACATTGCTTAGGTTACACATCCCCTGTATAATCTAATAAAAAGAGGTGCTACATGGGATTGGGATGTAAAGGTCCAAGAGGCTTTTGAGCAGGCCAAGGTACTGGTTGGGTAAGCTAAACAGCTGTGTGCCCCAATACCTCAATGTCCCTTCCTCTTGAAAGTCACCAGGAGCCCTGAGGGTTATGGGTGGGGCTTTTGGCAACAACAGCCCGAACAGACAGTCCCAGTGGGGTTCTGGTCCCAATCATGGAAAGGGGCGGAGTCCCAGTGCACAGCTCTAGAACAGCAACTGCTGGCTGTGTACAAAGCATTGCAACAGGTGGACTCCATTACGGGCCCCACTCCCATTACTGTAAAAACCGCATATCCCATAAAAGGATGGGTGGAGGGCCTGTTAGCCAAGCCCCTGTCAGGAGTGGCCCAAAACCAAATGCTGCAAAGATGGTATGCATATTTGCAACAGCGAGGGGTGGTGTCAGCAAGCCCAATCACCAATGCCATGTAAGTAGTACTAGGACCAGTGTCATTTCAAGGCACAGAGCCTCTCCCTCCACCTCCTATAGTTGACCCTCCAGCAAGACCTGACTGAGTGCTAGAAGGGGCTCCCCCAACTCTGGCTAATGCCTGGTATACTGATGGCACTAGCGGGGTGCCAGATAAGAATGGGTAGCAGTGGCAATACAAATGAACACTGATACTATATGGCTAGAGAGGTGAGAAGGAGAAAGCAGCCAATGGACTGAACTGAGAGCTGTATGGATAGTAATAATGAGGGAGCCTTGGCTAGTTGCAATTTGTACTGGTAGTTGGGCTGTGTTCAAAGGCTTAACCTTATGGATGGCTCAGTGGGAGAAAGAAAACTGGCAGATGATGGGACGGCCACTATGGGGACAACAAATGTGGAAGGACATATATAATAAAATGCAGGAGGAGTGAGTGCCCCTGGCAGTTTGCCATGTGGCTGCCCACCACCTTGTGAGTCCCCCCAGGAATCAGGAAGCTGATGCCCTCACCAAGGTGAGGGCTGTCTGCCCTCAGGTGCCCCTAGAAGCAGCTCACTGGATTCATATCAAGTTGGGCCACAGAGGAGCCGACACAGGATGGAGAATAGCCAAAGCAGCCAGCATTCTGATAAAATATGCTGACATCCAACAGGCTGTCCAGGCCTGTGAGGCATGTTCCTGGTTACGGCCCAGAGGGTGGATGCCATGATGGGACACGTGCACAAATCAGCTCCCCCTGTGAGAGACTGGCAAGTAGATTATATAGGGACCCTGCCAGCTGTGAATGGGGGGGGCACCTGCTCGTCTATAAGTAAACCTGCACCCCAAGCTCAGTTAGCAAGTCCAATAAACTCGTTAAGATTCTTCAAACCAGGGTTTGGAGAATTCTTTTCTCAGATTGTCACAAGGACCATGGGAGGAGGGGACTGGATGCCACACGCACCTCCCAGCAGTGAATTTGACTTATAATCTCTCTCACCATTTTTTGTGGCTGTCAGGAAGTCATAGGATCTATATTTGAGTGTGGACTTTCCAGTGTAGCCATAAATGGGAGGTGCCTACTCCTTTGTAAATATACCCCCACCCTATGCTCCATTGAAAAAAAGAAGAAAGAAAGACAATGATAGGGTTTGGATAGATAGATGATAGGGCCTTAACATCCAGGACAGAGTACATGGGTTCCAGTGGGAGGGCTGTGTGAGAGTGCTAGGGGGGACTGGGCTAGAAAGATGATTCAGATTGTTTGAGATAGTCTGTATGAGATACAGCAAAATTTAAAATAAAAACAAATTTTTAAAAAATTGATAATGAATTCTGCTATGAAATTTAAGTGCCAACACATATGTATATTTCACAATTCAGACAAGCTTTTTTCTAATGTTTTACTGATAAATAAAATTTTTATGCATTTATTATAAAATAAATAAAAAATAAAAAAGGGTCAAAGGGAACATTTATGAGAATTTTAACAATTTAACCTACAGGAAAGTCAAAACCATTCTTAACTTATTGTATTAGTTACCTTTCTGTTGCTGCGATAGGAATACTGACCAAAGCAACTTATAGGAGGAATAGTTTATTTGAATTTACAGTTCCAGGGGAATTACAGTCCATCATGGCAGGGAGGCATGGTAGCGGGAGGTGGCTGGAGCGGGAGCAGAAAGCAGAGCATCCACATCTTCAAGCAGACACAGGAAACAAGAGAGCAACTCAAGATCCCCTAAGGCTTAAGAACTGTCTAAGCCTGCCCCCAGTGACATGCTTCCTCCAGCATAGCCATACCTTCTAAGACCTCCCAAACAGCACCACCAACTGGGGACAAAATGCTCAAATACTTGGAGCCTATACGGGACATTTTCATTCAAACCACTATACTTAAAATCATTAGAAATTAGCTGACTATCATAATACATGTAAGGCCAATATTCACACCTGCAGTTTTATGAATGGTGGATCCTGCACAGACAGGTCCTGCACAATTTAACAAGGCAAAAAAGTAAAATTAATTTAAATAAAAGTTGATTAAGGTCATAATGTGTTAAAGTCACATTGGGACGAGAAACTACTTCAAATAGGACCTACCTTCTTTATGGTTGCTAATAAAGAATGATGAAATACAGAAAAATTCAGGTCTTCTCAGTGAGGGAGTGGCTAAATCTGGAAAGACCTCTTTCTTTGTGGTCACTCACAGGGGGAGAAATATAAAGATAGTCTAGAGAGCAAAACAAGGGCAATTTGGACATGTGGTAATAAGACACCACCAGACTGTATCCATTTGCCCTACATCTCAAAGAAGAAAAAGTCTCATTTTCTGCATTCAAGCCTGGCCTGAAATTAAACCAGAGAATAAAAATGGCCTCTAATGGGAAATATCATTATAAAAGATAGGATACTTCAGTTTGCCTCCATTTACAAATACAAGCTAACTAATTATGGGTATAAGCTTTCAAACATTTCATCACCCCAAATATAGCCAGGGAGAAACTCAAGTTAGGTGATAGTAAAGGCAGATAATTTTGTTGGCTTGATTCTCCTTGATTATGAGTGCTAAATGCCACATAATCATGATCTTATAAAATTTAGTGATATCAAAGAGTGACCCTTCAAAACCAAGTAGTCTTTCTGTTCTTAATGCAAGACTCAGTATATTCAATTTTAAAGGCAGTAAATACCCTTTTTGAATATTAGTAAATTGTCTTGTGTTGTTTGAACTCACTGAGAAGCTGGCTCTGGAAATGGGATGAATTTGACCCTCCCACTTAAATCCCCAGTTTGTTCATCTCAAAATGTCTTCCTAATAGTTCTGAGATATTCTGGCTCCCTGAATCAGAGAGGAGGACAATAAAATAACTATCATAAAATCATTGCACCCTTGAGAATAGCTAAGGTGTAAAACATTCCCAACAGAAGATATTATTGCTTATTCCATGTTTCTAGTAAAATCAGCTTAAGAGATGCTCTATTTTACCACTAACAATGTACTTGGGCACAAGCCTCCCACTAAACCTTCAGTCCCTCAGGCTACAGAAAGAGAGTCATCCTTAAACTTGCTTCAACTTAAGACAATAAGAGGCAGACCAGCTCCCTGCTTATCCCTAATATAATAGAGAATTTGCTTATCACTTTAAATGCAAGAGGAAACATTTTAAATCCTATGGGGGCGCAGGGATCTCGGAGCCCCAGCTGCTGGGCGTGGCGCCGGTCTCCTGCGCACACCTGGGGTGGGGGTGGGGGGTCCCGCACCATGTTGCTGTTTGGGTCCCTGGCTCTCCGCGTTGCTGGCGGGTCCCTGCTTCTCCACGTCGCTGAGGCTCTCTGCTACCAGGACTGGCCTGGTCTGGTTCCGTCCCAATCCACCATGCACTTCCTCGAGATACGAGATCCGTCAGCTGTTGGATCGCGTGGGAATGTGCGGAGACGGCGAAAGCTGGATTTCCGTGAGTGGCGGGTTACGAAGAGACAGCTCTCTCCGGAGAGGCAGGATCACACACAGAACTCAGTTCAGTCGGTGGTACAGCCCCTTTATTCAGTGACTTAGCTCGGCTCCAAGTCTTAGTGATCCAGCTCCGATTATTGAGGGAAAACCAGGATACTTTATACTGTGGGGGTAGTGGTAAAAGCCTTAGCTGATAGGTACTTTGTGGGATGCCCTATTTACATATGGAAGTGGGCTCCTGCCAGGCTGTCAGACTGCCTGAAAATCACACAGGAAAAGCTGATGGTTCCAGAGCCAGAGGCCATGGCTACTGCAAAAGATGAGTCACGAAGATACCGGGAAGGCACCCTGCTGATAAAAGGACTCTCAGCATATGAAGCCGAGCCCATAGGCTATCCGGACATGGAGAGACTGCTACTTTACACAACAGGGGTCCCCAACAAAATCCCTATAATCTTATGAGAACCCTTTAAAAATAATTTGGTTTAATCTTATGTAATTCAAGTTGGACTACAAAAATGTTTTGTTTGCTAAGATGTTACTGATTCAGACTATACTGGTCAAATTCTTCTGTTTTATTTTTAGCTACTCCAAGAAATCCCAGCTTTAATTTAACGGGCACAATTGGTTCATTGCTGATTTTGATAGAATCAAACATTAGTTTTTTTTATTAGAAACGTTTTAGAGGATAAACATTACTTAGTACCTAATCAAGAAAGTCCTCACAACAGATGGTAAATTTATTTGTTAATATTGTTTATGCTTTGTGGTACTAAGATAACCAATAAGTAAGAGAAAATGTTAGAAAAATGTAAGAGTGGAGATATTTTTATTAAAGAAGGATTTATGTATGAAGATTAAAATGATTGGATGTTTCCAGAATGGAAAGGAGAATAGAAAAACTTTATGTATGTCATGAAGTTTTGAATAAGGTATTTTACACACATAAATGATGAGACATAAAAGATATATATATATATATATATAAAATAACTTTTCTAAAGTCAAATTAAATAAGTTTACTTAAATAAGTGGAATTATTGACCTAATCTTGCTTTTATAAGGATTGGCTTAGAAAACATACCTCTGATCAAAGTTTACTTAAGAGCATTTAGTTTCGGTTAAATATTACACAATTCTCAGAAGTACCAGACTATAATAATTCACTTTTTTGGTGTTTTGTAACCACACATGGCATTCATTCTTTTTATGTAATTCCTCAAAACTACCATATTATTGTCATTGATTTAAAAGATTGCCTTTTGAAACATTTGCCATTTTGTACATGCTTTCAATAATTATGAATCTACATCTAATTTTTAAATGGGAAGTTTTCAACTAAGGCATAACCCCGCCTTCTGTCAATCTTGGATGAATAAGGCAATACACCTTAATTAAAATATTTCTCAATTACTATATACATAAATCTATAGATAATACCTAGTTATCTTCCTCTAGTAAAGATATACATCTATTTTTTTAAGATTTACAAACTTCATAAAAATAAAAGTTGTATTTATAGCTAGCCCCTGACCAAATTTGGCTAAATGTTTGATACGACTATCTTGGATTTATTGTTAGTCATTTATTTTTTTTCATTAAGCATCATAAATTACAATTGTCCATTCTAAAAAGTTATTAAATTCTTTTCAGCAGCTTTTAGGCAATATCAACTGGCTTCAATCTTCCCTCAGAATTCTTAATTTTACTTTTTCTCATTTTTGCTTCTCTTAAAGAAGACACTAATTTAAATTCTCTCTGCCACATTGTGATGCCTCTCTAACTCCTCTTCTATTACAGCAATTATTTCTAGACACTGAATTTAAAACAAAAAAGATTTCTCATAATAACTTAGATTTACCTGATTGTTTTTAAAATTCCTTTTTCTTTTGCAGCAGCGATTGGGCAATTATCTCCACCTTTAAGAATTTTACAAAGGTTATTTCTACCCAATACATCTAAATAAAAAAAGTTTTACCCCAAATCAACAAAGAATTACTCTTATTCAACAGGGCTGAACCAAATCTAAATGTCTCTCAACTGATAAATGGATAATGAAAATTTGGTACTTTTATACAATGGAGTTCTACTCAGAAAGACAAAAATCATAAAATTTGCAGGTAAGTGATGGAACTGGAAACAGTTATGCTGAGTGGATGAAGTAACACAGACTCAGAAAAACAAGCAACACACATTTTCTTTCATTTACAGGTCTTAGCACCAAATACTTACGTGTGAGCATATATCTTGTAACTGCAGGAGGAGCCAGGAAAATGCAAAGTAAACATGGAGGTAAACAGAAAGGAGGAGCCCGAGAGAGGGGGGTAGTAGGAGACAGGTATTACCAAGGGGAAGATGAGAAAAACAGTGGTATTTAACTGGGAAGGGAGGAGAGCAGGTTACACAAGGAACCATGGGGGTAAAAAAGAAAAAGGAGCTCAAGAGAGGGGGGGATAATAGAAAACATGTATTATCAAGGTTGAAGCGGGGGTACTTTAAGTGGGGAGGGAGTAGAGAGGGTTAGGGAGAGAAAGAAAAAGGAGAGATAAATAATGCTTAGGTGGTATGAAAAACCAGAGAGAAATACACCTATAACATCTGTATACGAGTGCATGTGTATAGCTGAAGGCTATGTAATTACTTTAAATTGGTTAAGAAAAAGCAAGAATATTAGTATATTTGACAGGTATTTATTACATATATATCTTGGACAGCGTCAGTTGTCAACTTGACCCACCTGGGTTGAGGGAGCCTCAACTGAGAAATTGTCTCCATTGTACTGGCCTGTGGCCATGTCTGTGGGACATTTTCTTGATTGTTGAGTGATGTGGGAGTGCCCAGCCCACTGTGAGCAGGTGGTCCTGTATTGTATAAGAAAGCAGACTGAACACAGGCCAGGAGAGCAAGCCAGTAATCAGCTAACCTCCATGGTCTGTGCTCCAGGTTCCTTCCCTGAGTTCCTAACTTGGCTTCCCTTGAATATGGACTGTGCTTGTAAACCAAATAAACCGTTTCCTCCCCAAATTGGTACTGGTCAGAGTGTTCTGTCATAGCAGTTAAGAAACAAACTAAAACAGGTACACTCTGCTCATGTCAAAGGGACTTTGTAGGGTAAGATAAATATTGTTCCACAGTGGAAATGGATGAAAATAATGTTAAAAGATTAAAATATGCTGTAAAAAATTAAGGAAATTAAACTTTAAAAAAGTAGGTAGGACTATAATTTGATTATAACATAAAGGTTATTAAAATTTTTTAAGATCAAATCTCAATACCCTGTGGTAAAATTAATTCTTGATTCTCTGTTTACAACAAGAAAAAAAGTTTTATTAAATATCAATTAGCTTAGAAAATGAAGGACTTTCAAATATAATTACTAAAATTCAGAAATAGTTGCAGAGTCTTCCATGAAGGATAAAAAAATGATTTCATCAACTGAAAGAAGGGACATCACTTCAAACACTCCATTCAACTGGAGGAAAAAGACTGAATCCAGTTACTTCTAACATGCTCCTGTACTATAAAATTCAAGATGAATGTTGAGGTTCACATATGCCCACTTCATCTGATAACTCATCCATGTGGATTTCAGAGATACTGGAGGGGACTCCTCTTCAACTCCATTGATAACTCAGTACCCCCAAGTAACTGAACATTTCCTTCATTTATGTTCCTTAAACTATTTTATAGTTAGATATTTTGAATAGTTCCTGATATTTAATGTTTCACTTGGTGTATTCCAAAATGATAAAATAAAAGTAATTTTGACTTGAATTAAATTATAAATGATGTGATTTTCTTTCATTAACTATGATTTTTTGTTATGATTATTTGCTTACCCAGAACCCCCACCTCACTCAAAAGTAGTTTTCGTGTTTAAAAGATTGAGATGATTTCACTCTTTGTAAAAATATATATGTATTTTTCTATTATTTAGTATAATTTGGATTTAAAAATCTCAGTTTTC
>NW_008351466.1:1388981-1393600 GCF_000622305.1 Nannospalax galili | reverse complement strand
GTTAAATCCAACCAATTAAACTAATAGGCCCTATAACATGCGCCAGTGTTTAAACAAAGTAACTGAACCCTATTTTCTCTAGATAGAGATACTCAAAGATTTGGATTAACTCTTCTTAAATAAATTATACAAAAGACATCAATCTCTAATAGCAACAATATTCATGATATTTTATAATTTAAGTATTGATGTGCCCTGATTAAATGAGCATCTAAGGTGTCCTATATAATACAATTAACACGAATTTTAAAAGTAATTATGCAACATCTATATTTTGCTAATAAAACAAAATGAACAATACTACAATGACTCCTTCTAGAGTTCCATTTCAATTTCTAATCATTAAAATAAAAATAAATATTTGATTATGCTTACAAGGCCTAAAAAAATCTGATTTCTAACAGGCTTGATCTCTTACTTCTATTAATATTATTAATATTTGGCATGTAAATGAAGGTATTCTTGTTAAAAGGAAGTTTAAAGAATACTATATTGTTATGTAATTTCATCTATATTTTTCATTTACTTTTCCAAACTAAATGTGGTATGATACCAATATGATAAAACAGATCAAGTCATTACCCACAGGATAAGAGCTACTAGAGTTAGAGATAGCCACGCCACATGGAGTTATAGCTATAAGGTCTAACTGCGCAAAAGAAAAACCAAAAATTAGAAGATTAAGCATAATAATCCTATTATATGTGACATGCAGATGTTATGTCAGATACAGAGGACAAAAGAAAAGAAAAAGTCAGATCTGGATCATGATGGCTAATAGTTTTAATATGAGTCCGGAATTTCTTCTTATTGGCTTGCTACTCAGCCTCATCTACATCAGATCATAAAAACACTTTCCTAACAATATGGGAATAAATACGTTCCCCCACCCCCACCATATGCACAAAAGGTGATATTTAGCCAATAGGGGAAACTGTGAACACAGAAAAATCTTGCATATTGAACTGAATTTCCTGTATGACTGACCAACTGATTAGCACTCCAATGACAGTGGAGAGTTTGGTATGTTGCCTATTGAAAGCTTATTTACAATTTATATTGGGTCATCTTTAGCTCCTAAATAACCACTCCTTGTTTACCTCTGTTTCTGACTTAACATCTTGTGACTAACAGATAAAAAATACCTTTAGGAATGTATTAAATTAAGAAAAAGCTATCTCCCACCAAACAAAAAGCTACGAATGCCATCAGGTAGCATCTGCAGTCCATAGCTGAGATTTCTATTTGCTGTATCTGCCTACTTAATGTTTCCACCAATGTATTTGAAAAGTGTCTTGATTTATGACTTTCCTTTATTCTGTAACTATAAAAACTTCATGAAACTGCTTTCATCCTGGAATATGGAATTTGGGTAAGCTGAAGCTGTGTTCCCAGGCCATAGTCACTCATATTTGGCTCTAGAATAAACTATCTCTTATCCCCCTTGAGATGAGAGTTGTTTTTGCATTGACACTACTTCAAAATACTCTCACACGAATCAGAATGGTCAAGGTCAGGAATACAAATGACATCAGTGATGCTGTGGATATGGGGAAAGGGGAACTCTTGTACACTGCTGATGGGAATGTAAACTGGTGCAGCCACTTTAGAATTAATCAGTGTGGAGGTTTCTCAAAACTATAAATAGAGCTACCAATATGACTCTCTCCTGAGCATTTACCCAAAGGACTTTATATCCTGCCACAAAGTTATTTGTACATCCATATCCATATACTGCTCTATTCAAAATAGTTAGGAAATGGAATCAACCTAGATGCCCATTAACTGATCTTATACATTGAAAGCTCAAATGACATCAACACCTATCAACATGAATGGAGTAAAAAATATGTGCTATAAGTGAATGGGGATATATATATAAGGGATAAAGCACTTGCCTAGTTTGTGCATGGCCCTTGGTTTAATCCCCAACACCACTAAAAATATAATATGTGGTCTACTAATACACAATGAAATATTCAGCTTTTTAATGGAAAGAAATGCTGCTATTAATGACACATAGAGGGCATTATTTGCCAAGGTTTGGTTAAAAAAAAATGTCCTCTCTGTAAAAACTCATGTGTTGGAAGCATAGTCTCTTTCTGGTGGCAGTGTTGCGAGGTGATGGAATAAAAAGGAACTAAGTTCATGGACTAATGGAGTCCTTCACTGATCTATTCATAGCTGAATGGGCTATTAAGAGATGGGACTAATTGGAGGAAGTAGGTCACTGGAGGAAGTAGGAGTGTGCCTTCAAAGAGTATATCTTTTCTTCCAATGAGATTAATTCCTTTTAGCATTTCTTGTAAGAGTGGTCTATTGTGACTAAATCCTTCAGCTTGTTTACTTAAAAAGGTTTACATTTTCTTCATTTCTGAGAGGCAGTTTTCCCACATACAATACTATTTTGAGACAGGATTTTATGTATCCCAGGTTGGCCTGGAACTCCCTATATAGCCTTCAATTTCTGATCTTCCTGCTTCCACCTACCAAGTGCTGAAAGTACAGATACAGGCAACCTTGCCCAATTTTCTGTGGTATTGGAGATGGGGAACTTAGAGCTTGGTGCATGCTAAGCAATCACTCTACCAACCAAGCTACATCCTTAGGCCCCAGGTCTATATCTGCTTTTAGACAGTAGTTTTCTCTTATCACTTTGAACTTATCATTCTTTAACCTTCTATACTGGAAAGCTTCTCTTGAGAAAATGTTAATCATTTAACAGATGATGAATTGAACTGCAATGAGTCATTTTTCTCTTGCTGCTTTCAAGACACTGCTTGATTTTTGACAGTGTGATTATGAGGTCTCAATGTACATCTTTTTGGATGCATCTTAGTTTAATTTGCTTGAGCTTCCAGAATTTGTATATTTGTGTTTTCATATTTGACAAGTTTTCAGTCATTAGTTCTTCAAACAACCTCTGTGATCCCTTCTCTTTTCTTCCACTTCTAGAACTTCCATAATGTGTGTGTTGTTATGTTTGAGCCCCATTAGTCCTTCAGGCTCTGCTCACTTTTCTTCGTTATTTTCTTTTTCTTTTTGCTCTCTGTCCAGCTAATTTAGAATGTCCTGACTTCAAGTTCACTGATTCTTTCCTATGCCTGGTGAAGACTGTGGTTGGAACCCTATAGTGAGTTTTTCCTATTCCTTTTTTAACTCCTCATTTCCCTAATTTCTGTTTGGTTCATCTTCAGAGTTTATGCCTGTATTATTTTCCTCATTTTGTTCATATATCAGATCGTTGATTTCATTTTGCTGTCTGTGTTCTCTTGTAATACACATATGACAGTCATTTTGAATTGTGTACCTGGACATTTATGTAGCTCTCTTTCTTCAGAATCAGTTTTCAAATATTTAATTTGTTTTTATGATGGGTCATATTCGTGTTTTGTTTTTTTTTTTTTTTTTTTTTTTTTTTTTTTTTTTTTTTTTTTGTATGCCTTGTTATCCTCTGAGACTCTGGCATTCAAAAAAAAATTCCCTCTCTTAGTTTTTCAATCTGATTCCATGCAGGAAGTATTTTCTCCAATGTGTCTGACTAGAGATTCAAGGTTATATTTCTGGGGATTTGGGGTTCAGTGACCAATCTTTGTTAGTCTCTACTCACAATCTCCCCCTGGTGTCTGTCTGTAGTAATGCAGCTTCCTTAATACGCTAGTAAAATACAATACTGGAGCTCCATCTAGTACCTCTTGGCGGTACTGCATATTATGGTGCAAGTATCTGTTTTTAGCAGCCTCCAACTTGATGCTCAGTTCTTGTCGGTGCTTAGCCTTATTCAAGACAAAACTAGTGTTTTAGGCAACTCTTTCCAAAACTACAGCGTTGGGTATACGTTCCATCAAATAGTGTGATGCCTCCAACTTTCTTGTTTTTGATTGCTTGCTTAGAATTGCTTCCACTATTTGAGGTCTTTTGTTATTCCATATGAACTTCAGAACTGTTTACTTCTATTTTGGTGAAAGAGACCATTGGATAGGGATTGTGTCAAATATATGATCTGTAAATACTTTCCTCCATTCAAAGCATTGACGTTTTCACCTTCTTGATCCTGTGTCTGCATGTAACGCATACATTTTTGTTTTTGCTTTTTGAGACAGGGGTCTCACTCCATAGCCCCCTGTCTGGAACCTACTGGATAGGACAGACTGGATGCAAATTCATGATGATCCTACACCAGATTCCCCCTTCAGGTAATGGGATTATGCATCACCCATCTGGCTTAGAAGATTTTAATTTTGATGAAATCCAGTTTGTCTATGTTTTCTTTTCTTACTTGTGTTTGTGGTGCTAGATATAAGAGAATATTACCAAACTAAGAAATTTTACCTAGTCACATTCATAGAAAATCATGTTTTTTTAATAGTTTAATAATTTTAGCTGTTACATTTTGGATATATATATATATGTATATATATATATATAACAATGTTACTAGTCCAAATTCATTGTTTGATGTGGGTATTTAAATGTCCCAGCACCATTTGTTGAAAAGATTTTTTATTTTCCCTACTGAATAGTATTAACACCCTTATTGAAAGTTAATTGACCATGGACATATGAGCTTATTTCTGAACTCTCAATTCTATTCCTTTGACCTACATATGTCCTTATTC
>NW_008351466.1:1384685-1388961 GCF_000622305.1 Nannospalax galili | reverse complement strand
TGCATCCTGTCAAAATGTTTTGCAATCTCAAAGCATGAGCCCTCTAACTTTTTTTCTATTTCAAAATAGCTTTGGTTATCTATAATCTCCTGTTATTCTAGATGAGCTTCAACACCAGCGTTCCTGATTCTACAAGAACAAAACAAGAAACCTAAAATCAATTCCCTACCCCTGAAAGTTGTAATTTTGAAAGGGATTGCATTGAACCTGTAGATAAAATTGAAGTGTGTTGCCTTCATAATAATATTTCAATCCATGAAATCATAGTGTCTTTATATTTATCTATATCTTCTTTATTTCTGTTAGCAATTTATAACATATTCAGTGCACAAGTCTTTTTTCTTCATGATTAACTTTATTTTCAAGTGTTAATTGTTTTTAATGTTATTACAGCTGGCTTTAATTTCTTCTTTTCCAGATTGTTCATAGTTAGTATTTTGAATACCTACTGACTTTTTTGCTGTGTTGATCTTTAATCCTACAACTTTGTGGAACTTGCTCATTATGTTTGGCAATGGTTCTTGTTGATAAATTCTTCAGGTTTTCTATATGCAAAATGATGTTATCTACAAATATATATGTACATATATATTTAATGTGAATGCTTCCTCTCCTGTTCTTTCTTAGTCTGGCTGGAATACACTATCTAATAGAAAGGACAAGACCCACTTCCTTCTGATCCGAAAAGTACAACTATCAATGATTGCATTTATATGAAGTATCCAAACTAGGCATATATAGCCTATTTTGTGGATTAGTGGATTTTCCAAGGCTTGAAGAAAGAGAATTTGAGGTAATTATAGTTAAAGGCTGCAGAGTCTCTTTTGTAGTGGTGAAAATATTTTTTAAATTTATTCGAGTAATCCTTTTAAGATCATGAATACATAAAAAGGCATTGAATTATATACTTTAAATGTGAATTATCTCCCAATAAAGCTTTTATAAAAATTTTTGTTCTCCAGGGTCTGAAGAGATGGCTCAGCAGTTAAGAGCACCAGCTGGTCTTGTAGAGAGGCACCAGGTTCCATTCCCAGCACCCACGTGGCAGCTAACAACCATCCATAACTCCAGTTCCAGGGGAATCTGATGCCGTCTTCTGACCTCTGTGACACTGAATGACATGAGTGCACTCACATACATGCAGGCAATACACTCATACACATAAAATAATAAAACATATTTTTGTTCTAAAATAAGTACTTCAGAAGCACATATACTAAAATTGAAATACTCCAGAGATATTAGCACGGCCCATGTACAAGGATGGCACATAAATCAAACAAGACCAAATATTAAAATATAACTAGTAGACAAGGGGATTTGAACTTGGGTTAAGCTAATACATTAAGTACATCACCTACTGAAGTTCACTCACATATGGAACTTTCGTGCTCCAGGATCCCCTTCCTTTCATTAACTAAAGGACTTGAGTGACAGCTCAGATCCAAGACTATATGATCCATGACAGAGCACAGGAGTCCTCTTGGTTGTGTACACAAGATCGATGTGTATCATGGTTTCCTGTGTGCCTGCTGATGGAGGACAGTACTGTTAGTTTATACAGATTGAGATCATCTTTGCCACATGACTACGTGGCTGACTCTGGTATTTTCTTCCTGGGAAGGTTTATATTTTCACTGGTTGTTACACTTATTTGAGGGTAATGACATTGTTTCTTCTCCTCTACAATAGTCCCCTCCCTTATCCACTACTAGACATACTATGGTTTCACCAATCTGCATTTAACCATGGTTCAAGAATGTTAGATGGACAGAAATTTCCACAATAATTCATGTTGTAAGTTGTACATCATTCTGAGTAGCATGATGAAATCTGACCACATCCTTCTTCATGCTGTCTAGGGTTGTTATCCTTTAATCCAGCATATTCACACTATTTGTGTTATCCACTTATTTAATCAGAGGCACAGTAGTGGTTCAGCTGACAGAACGGCAGTCATAGTACCACAGCACTTGTCTTCAAGTCACTCTTATTTTAATTACTAATAGCCACACAGCACTAGACTGGTGATAGTGGCAATGTGGATATGACCAAAAAATTTGTAAAGATAAATGCTCTTGACTTGATGAGGTGAGAAAAAAGTCATATGTTAAAGTTGCTAAGATATATGTCATTGGTAATCTCTTACTGTACTAATGTACAGATTGTGCCTTATTCTAGATAAATATGTACAAGCACAAACATCATATATATTTACTTGGTTCAGTTCCACGTATGGTTTCAGCCATATTAGAATATATGCCCTGCAGATAAAAGGGGACTACTGTATTTTCTTGTTTGCAGGGAGATGAATATTGTTTCCTGGGAAAGAGTTCACATTTTGGTAGACATGCAAAATGCACGGGTATCCCGATACAACATTTAGCCAATAATCATGAAAGCTTCTCCATAGCTAGGATCATCATCAGCATGACCCTGCCAGCAACATTTAACAATTTCATTTGTAAGAGGTGTTAAGAAAATAAAATGGTCTGATATAGTACTACAGGCCTATAATCCAAACCCTTGGGAAGTAGAGGCAGAAATATCAAGGGTTGAAATTTAGCCTTGGCTACATAGTGAGTTCACAACTATCCTGTGCTACATGAGACTCTGTCTCCAAAAGGAAAGGAAAAGGAAGAAAAAGGAAAGGGGACAGGAAAGGGAAACAGAAGGAAAGAATAAAACAGAGGTATCATCAAATGTGATATAGCCACAGCACAGCAAAAAGGAAAATAGTAACAAAGATTTTCTTTCCTCCATTACCTTTCCCAAGAAGACAAACCTCTACTTATTCTGTAGCACATAGGAGTGACTCATCTCTCATATATTTTCACTCCAACATAACATTTCTCCTATTGTTTTCTTCTCAATTTCTACTAAAGTGTATATTCCATATCTTTTATTCAAAGTCAGTTCCCTTTATTAAATATTTGATGTGACAAAATAAATGCAAAAGAAAATCAGAAATGTGCCCCAGTTTGGAGCTACAGTCCTGATTTCACATGACCACTGCTGCAGCAACTTGAACAGGGCAACTATATCCCTAAGATCAGAAAGTGTGACAATGACTTGGAACCTGTCTTGTGCTGCCTGCCATCCAGTCTCTTCTAGAATTATAAGGAACCATCCTTGTGAGGCAGCAGAGTTAAAACACTGCACCAGTGTCTGAAGAGATGGCTCAGCATATAAGAGCACTTACTGTCTTTGCAGAGGAACTGGATTCAGCTCCCAGCACACACATATGGTGGCACAACCTCTGTAATTCTAGTTCAAGGGGCTCCAACATCCTCTTCTGATCTTCATGAGCATTGTATGTATGCGGTACACTTATATACATGCAGGCACAGCACTCATACACATAAATAAAAATAAATAAATCATAAAAATTACTGTTCCAAGTTAGAAGGCTCAGCAGGTAATATAAATTGCCACCAGTCCAATTGATCTGTGTTCAGTCCCTAGAATCCGCATGGTAAAAGGAGAAATCCAATTCTCAAGAGTTGTCCTCTGACTTCTACATGTGCCAAACAGATACTGACACACATACACACACACAGAAAAAAAATGGAGTAAGTTAGAAATAAATGAAAAAATAGGAAATACATTTCTAATTTTTAATGAGTTTTTATAAATATGAGGCTGCAAAGCAGGAGGAAGTTAAGACACAATGATGAGGAGTGAATGACCACAATACATTGTATACTTATATAAATATCTCTAAAATAAAAAAATAATATGAAAAATACAGCTCCAGCAAAGTGCATGCTTACCAGAACAGCTTATTCAAAATAGCACAGAACCTTGAGACTATATTTCATGTAAGGCAAAACTGGTACCAAACCATGGGTGAGAGCCTGGGAGTGTGGCAGTGAAGTTCAAGTAGAAAGAATTTTCTTCGTTCCTTCTCATCGGCCCCTACGTCCAATCCTCTAAACTGGGAGGAGGAGTTGCTAGCTCCTCTCCTGCAGAGCCTGCTTTCACCTCCTCTTTGCTCTCATTCTCTCCTGAAAAGCTCTTGTCACTGGACAAAAAGTCTTCACCCCTGAAGCTTTCACTTGGATACCTTGATGATAACTTGAATGATGGACCCCACATAGAACGGTGTTGGGGTTCTCTGTTATGCAAGTAGAAGTCTCTTCACGTCCGGATAGCTCACGAGCTCGGAAAACCATGTGCTGCAGATTCCTTCATAGCAGAGTGCCTTCCTGGCATCCTCCCTGACTTTTCTTTTACAGTGCTCGCCACAAATACATGCCCTCTGGCACAGGAGTTA
>NW_008351466.1:1380515-1384432 GCF_000622305.1 Nannospalax galili | reverse complement strand
CACTTGTCTTGAGCTGTAACACTAAATTCTGTGATCCAGTCTCCCCGGAGGGCACTATTCCTCCATTATCGGCCCACGGATACCCCAGCTTTCACCGCCTCCATGCCTCTTCCCTGTGGAGTTCACTGGCCAGGAACTCCGCAATCCTGAGGAAGGGTACAAGGGTGTAATAGAGGCGGGATTCCGACTAGATAATACTCTAGTAGCAGAGGAAGCTCTCTGCTCCAGAGAAGTGTGTAGCTATAAGCTACAGGCAGCATCAGAGAAGTCTGCGTACCTGCCGTCTCCAGAGAGGCGCGGCCAGCCAGACTCACACCGGGACTAACCAGGTGTGGCGGAGACCCCAGGGTGCCCGCACACACCATGCCGGGGGTCCAGCGACCCTCCCCATAGAACGGAATTCTCCATCTTTTCTTTTCTTGTTTGATTTGTCCCTCTTAGAAGGCTTGCTTTGGCTTCTTTCACATTCTCTCATGCTTCTTTCATATTCCCTCCTGTCAGACTCAGTCTTGTTTGCCAATTCCTTTCTTCTCTTTGAACGTTCCTTTACTAGATCATTCCTGCTTTCTGGGAAGATTTGTGATAGTGATGCCAGGATGATCTGACTTGATTTCTCAGCTGGCATTGAGCCACAGCACATATGTAGGCATGAGTCTCTAGAAGGCAATAAGGCTTTTGCCCTTCTTTACCTTCACAAGCCTGTAGTGGTTCTTATGATCTTCAGTCATTTTAGCATCTTTGAGTTATTTCCACTTCTTATTCAAGTCACTATCACTGTCATCACTGGAGAAAGTGGCACAGTCATTTCTGTCCAGTGCTTCTGCCACATCTTCCTCTAGATTGAATGGCTCCAGGGTTTCTACTTCAGAGTTATAACTTCGGTCATTGCCATTGTCTTCCTTAATATTACCCTCCTCCTTCTTCATCAGCATTGGCATATTTGTCATTGCTTATATTCATTCTTCATGTCAATCCTCAGTTCTTGATACTGAGCTTCTGCACAGTAATCAAACCAGTTTTTCAGATATCTTCCTCTCAATTCTTCTTGAGTGATACTAAATGCTGTGCTTACATTCAATTTAAAAGTCAAGGAGCCAATGGTGGTAGCGACATAGCAAAGATCTCAAAATACATATTCATGGGTGGTTTATGTGCAAGGATGAAACACTACTCCTGTGGGTCCAGAATTCTTGAGCTTGACTTTGGGGAGCAAATGGAACGCTGGGCCTGACAGTTGCTTGGGACTGTGATCTAATAGTACATGAGATCTTTTGTGACCCACTGACTATCTCATAGAGAGCTCTTGTCCAGGTTCTTGTCATGCACTCCTCAAATAATTTTCTGCCTCTTCCTCAAAGACTGGCCAATCACCAATGCCAAAAGAAAGTTTATCCTCTTGGAGAAGAGGAGAACCAGAAAGTATAACAGATTTGATGCTCCTTGATGGGAAAGGACAGAAACAAAAGAGACAGAAAACAAAAGAGAAGCAGTACCATGGTGTATGGGATATTGTAATCAACTTAGCCACACAGGTACAGAAATATGAGATAGATATGAATATTCCGATTACCTCAGGGAGTTAAACACTGTAGATCCTGAAAGATACAAATGGTATCTTTACACTAAATTGCATCCACTTCAACAGCACATTTTGGGCAAAAAATTTCAATGGAGGCCACACCATCCTCCTGGGTGGGACAGACATAGAAGCATGTTTTTGTGAGAAAGATCCCTATGTCTTTATTCTGCTGATACTATAATGTTACTTCATTCTTGCCTGTGACACTGGGACACCTTGCTGAGGGGTATCTCAAAGACTGGTGGATCTCTAATCAAAAGAAATCTGTATTCAAATGAATTTCATTGTACCCCACTGTCCCCATTCACACATAGGTCCTTTATTAAGTTCAAGGAGATGAGGGGTTTTTTTAAATATATCAGAGTTTCTCAAAAAAATATCATACTTGTGTGATACTGACCCTGCTACACAACACCAAATTCTTCCATCAACTCCCCATCCCAAATGTTCTCCACTTTAACAGTCTTCCTATTCTTTTTAAATTGTTATAATGTTTTAAATTTTGTTTTTTATTTAATTTTTTTTTCGGAACTGAGGACCGAACCCAGGGCATTGCACTTGCTAGGCAAGTGCTCTACCACTGAGCTAAATCCCCAATGCTTTTGATTTAATATTTTATGGATGCTTTGTGTGCATGTGTGTATTAAGTGCACCACATGTGTGCAATGCAAACAGAGGCCAGAAGAGGGCATTGGAACTGGAATTACAGACAGTTGTTAGCCACCATATGGGTAATGGGAACCGAACTCAGCTCCTCTGGAAGAGCAGCCAGTGTTCTTAATCACTGAGCCATCTCTCCAGCCCTAGTCTTGCTATTCTCTAAAATGATTATCATGGCAGTTAAACTTCATCCCACCACCATACATTAGCACCTTCACTTCCTTTAAAATGTCATTTAATTCTAGCATTTCTACTATGTTGACCAGTCCATAATGGCTTAGGAACAGAGTTTTAGGCTACACAAAGGCATAAGAATAAACTGGAAGCATTTTTGCTGGTTCTCCTCAGGCCAGCTGTGAAGACCCTGACCTGGATCGGGTCCCCTGCCGATTGGCGGGGCAAGAGGTGCGGAGTCACGACACACAGACCCCGGGAGTCAGGTAGAAGCAAGCAGTAGGCAAGGTGCTGCAGGCTCATTTAATGCAGGAGGGGTCAGGCCTTATATTTCCCTATTCTCCTCCCCCAAGTACCTTTAGTCAGCATATCGTTTTCTGATTGGTCCATGCCATGCAGTCCATCAGCAGTCACTGGGCTCACAAGCAGGGTACTGAGGCATGGGCTCCTTCTGGCGGGCTATTTGAAGACCAAGAAGTGAAGTGAATTCTTGCTGAATCCCAGGGCTCTGGGTCCACGCCATCTTTGGAGGCCTCCTGCTACATTTCCACCCTTTTTCTTTAAAAATCACTGTCCAGCAAGAGCCTGTAGGCAGCTCCACCTCGGGATGACCCCAGGATCATAGACTGTGCCTGTCTTAGGTTGTCCTATTCGGGCATGAACCTTACCCATCATTTGAGCATGGGCGTTTCAGCCCAACAGGAGCTTACCCATCATTGGCTACCAGCCCTCCAAGGGGTATCATCCCAGGGGATCAGTCGAGGTGGGGAATTATCTGTAGGAGGCCTCGTGCATTTGTGCAAACCAAGTCTGTCGGGCTGCATAGGACGGGTTGAAATCATCTTCGTGTATTGCTCTGAGGGCCTGATACACCGAGTGACTGAATTTTTTTCTGATTGCGGGAATGAAAAACAAGGCATTTAAGAACTAGAGAAGAATAATTATGCCTGTCAGGAGTAGGTAAGTGGTGATCCAAGATGGGTCAAACAGTGCTTTTAGATTAGAGGCACTGCTGGCATAATCTTGGGCAGTCAAGTTGAACAGCCCAGTGCATGAGGATGCATTGTTGGCAGTGAAGCATAGAGAGTTATTTAGGGGCCAGGAGCCATTGAGTGATTTCCAGGAAGTAACTGGGTCCATTGTGGGGAGGCTAAGCATAGAATTAGTTGAATAGAAGGTGGGCTAGGCTGGGGGATGAAGCGATAAGGGCAAGAGTATAGGCGGGGAGGGGACCAAGGCTCAGAGATCATGGGCCGTGGCATGGGCAGGGAAGAGCAAACCAATTATCCAGATAGCGGTGAGGTCTCTGGGTCCTGGGGGTCCTGTTTGTCGGTTGCTGGTCTCACATCTCTCACTGGAACCCATACTGGCTTTGTTTCTGTCTGAGGAAACACACAAGCATAGCCTCACCCTCTTGTTAACAAGGGGGCAGGGTGTTGCCATTCACATGTTACAGGGTCCTTCCATCTCACTAGTGGCAGGGGTGTAGGCCTAGGGATGGTAG
>NW_008351466.1:1327938-1380063 GCF_000622305.1 Nannospalax galili | reverse complement strand
AGGTGGTGCAGACTGTGAGGAGAAAGGTGAAATTGTTGGTGTAAGGCTCTGCCTTTTTCTAGTAGAGGAATCTCTACAGACATAATAAGTTTATCTACTTTGTCATTTCCCTTTGCCGAGATCCCGGGGAGCTTGGTGTGTGATCTTATGTGGGAGATGTGCCAGGGCCATTGTCTGTTACCTAAGATAATCTGGAGAGCTCTCATCATTCTAGTGATGGGATCCTTGTGGTCTTTTACTTGAACAAAGGGAAGACATCTGAGGCCCTGAACCGCATACTGGCTGTCAGAGAATATATTGAGTGGCTCAGTCTGGCAAACTTGGAAGATGTTTAACAAGGCCAGGAACTCCCCCAACTGGATAGAGCCGGGATTGGCTTGTACATAACAGGTGTCATCCTTTCCCGTGCACTGAATGACAATGCCATAAGGGGACTTATTGGCATCCAAGAAGGCTAGCGTGGCTAAAGGTAGGGGAGTTTTGCAGGGGGAAGAGTGTGGCTGAGTGGTGATTTCCAAACAGGCCAGGCTGGCCAGTTGCTTATCTGGGGGTGCATGGTTATCCAACTTCCCTGTGAACCCTGACATCATTAGTTGGAAAGCCAGAGAGTCTGCCCATAATGTTTGGGAATGCTTAAGAGGAAAGGGCAGTATAATTTTGTCAAGTTCCTTTCTGAATATGTGCCTGGCTGTTTGTCGGGCCTTAATTGCTAACTTGAAGGCAGTATCATACTTAGAGCTAAGCCTAGTTAGGTCGAGGTAGCCAGGTGGAGCCACACCAGGGGGTATTGCTGCCCTAGTACCCCCAAGACACCATTTTTAGTCCAGAGGATCAAGGCCAGTAATGGCTCTGCTGGGTCATGACGTCAGAGTGACACAGACCAGAGTATATGATTTACCTTATTAAGAAGATCCTTACCTGACTGGGTGAGAGGG
This sequence comes from Nannospalax galili, assembly GCF_000622305.1. Lineage (NCBI taxonomy): Eukaryota > Metazoa > Chordata > Mammalia > Rodentia > Spalacidae > Nannospalax > Nannospalax galili. The sequence goes on along the minus strand of NW_008351466.1, from coordinate 1,379,128 downwards.
CTCCTTGAAGTTGGTGAGTTATGGCCTTCCCGCAGGGAGAACAAGGCCTGGAATTCCAAGTCAGGGACTGGTGTAAATTGTTTGAGCCAGTTTATAGTCCCACAGAGTTCTTGGAGTCAAGGTATATACAGTTTTTTGCAAAATGGAAGGGTTAAGCAGTTTAATTACAGTATCTATATAGTAGCCAAGGAATGTGAAAAGTTGGATGTATTGTAACTTGTCTCGTGCAATGTGGAAACCTAGACATTCTAAATCAGCAAGCAGACCGGGTATAGCAGCCTGTAAAGTATTGTGAGATTTGTGTGCTAGCAGTATGTCGTCCATATAGTGGATGACAATTAGGTCCTTGGGGATGTTGGTTAAGGCCTTATTAACATATAATTGACAGATTGTGGGGCTATTTTTCATACCCTGTGGCAGTACCTTCCATTGGTATCACTTGGCTGTTCTTTGAAAGTTGGGCTCCCATACTGTGAAGACAAAGTGAGGTCTATCTTGTTCTGCTGGGGGGGGTTGGAAGAAACAATCTTGGATATCAAGTACTATGAGATGATGGGATGGGGGGATAGCTGTAGGGTGTGGTAAGTCCACTTGTAGCGAGCCCGTCTTTTCCATTTGGGCATTGACTACTCTAAGATCTTGGAGGAGTCTGTATTTCCATGATTTCTTTTCGATAACAAATATTAGGGTATTATGTTTACTGAGAGAGGGCTCGATGTAGCCAGGCTTCAATTGTTCAGCTACCAAACTTTTTAGGGCAGATAATTTAGGTTCTATTCTAGGCCACTGGTCCACCCAAATGGCATCGTTAGAGAGCTAGGTGATGGGGATCAGCTCGGGGGCCAAGATTGGAGTTGATCCTAGGTGGGCAGTGGCCAATAGGATTGGGGGTGTTGGGCAAGGTGTTGTCTTTTCCCTGATAGTCCCAAGTTATCGTGGAGCATGATATCGTCATAAAAGGCATGGTCATCCGTGGTAAGGACCGCACCCATGTCCTCTAGGACTTCTCGGCCCCATAAGTTATGGGGAACGTCCACTATTATGGGGGTAACTGTGCCCTGGCTCCCATCCAAGTCCTTCCAATATACTGGACGTGTGACCAGCTTCGTATCTTGTTTCCTGCCAACTCCTTTTATTGGCGGGCCTGGCCAGTATTTCCAATGAGGGAATTTAAGGGATTCAGTTTCTGATATAATGGTGACATCAGCCCCTGTGTTTACTAGGCCCTTTATGACACTTCCATCTAGGAATAGGGTCATTAGTGGGGAGTGGTTGAGGATTGGGAGAGTCCATAATATCTGTCTCATTTCCCCTCTTGTGGGCAGGGCTGAGGGGTGCCCCGGGTGGAGTTTAAAGGAGCCAAGTCCAGTTGAGGCTGTGACCTACAGTCTTTAGCCCAATGGAACCCTCTTTTGCACTTGGGGCAGCGAGTCTTGGGGCAGGCTGTACCTCTTGGGCAGTGGCTACGAAAGTGGCCAAGGCCACCACAGTTCCAGCAGCCTTCCCATGCGCCAAAGTGGGCAGGTTTTCCTTGTGACAAAAGAGTCTCCAAGGAGGTGGTCAAAGCCTCAATACGGCCCGCCCTAGGGTCTAAGTCTCTAGTAGCGAGTACCCATTTGTGAATGTTATCATTGTGGACAGGTGCGATAGCATTATGAGTAGGGATGTTTAGTCCCTCCCAAGTTAATTGTTTGATAAGAACCTCTCGGGTGGGTCCAGACTCCACCTTCCACTCTACTACCTCGATGACATGGCTAAGGAAGTCCATGAAGGACTCCCCCTGACTGTTGAATCAAATTACAGAAAAAGACTTGTGGGTCACAGGGGGAGCAACATTTAAGGGCCTTAAAGGCCAAGTCAGAAACTTGTTGAAAATACACATGGAGGCCAATAGTAGACTGGGAGAAGGGGTCAGTATATTGTCCGCATCCCATAAGCATGTCCAACGTAATGTTGAGGCCATATTGGAGATTTAGGCATGCCTGGTTTTCAGCCTGATCGTCATAGGTTGTGCACCAGTTTAGAAAGACTGAGGGTTCTAAGAGTGCCTTTAGTAAGCTATACTAACCACAGAGGGTTTGTAAATGTAAGGACCACTGGCAAAGAACCTGTTTGAAATATGGGGAGTCAGGGCCCGATTGCTCAGCCGCCTTGTGGATAAGAATGAGGTCAGCAAGTGGGGTGGGCAGCCATGGACGCTGCGCTGCATCAGAGCCGACATTAACGAGGAATGCGGACAAAGGTGGGTGAGGCTTTAAGGAGGGCAGTCTAGGAAGGAGGGGCATGTTAGCAGGGGAAGAGGCGGGATGATTACTGCGGGACGGGGGGAGTACCTCCTTCCAAAGGGTAATGGGGCTGGGGAATTTCTGGGCATGGTAGCTCTAGGAGAGTATCCTGAGGTATAGGCAAAGGAGCTCCTTCCTTATTGGAAGTAGGCGCAGAGGCTGCGTCTACCTCTGGGTCCAGGAGGTCAGGGATTGAGGTAATAGCCAGATCTACACTAGATTGCTCCCAGCAGTGTTTGTTGTGGGCCGAGATGACTTCCTCAGGAGAGGAGGATTTAAGGCTAGCAATGATGGCTAGGAGGATCAGTACAAACGATGCGGGGGGAGTGATCCCTGACCCAGCCTCCCTTTTTTGGGCCAGGAAGAGGACCCACATCCACGTGTCAGGGTCCCACATGTTTTCAGGGGAGACCTATGGAGCCAAATTAGTGGCTTCATCCCAAAAGTGTTTGATATCTTTTGGTTTCACTTTCAATGCTCTGGTTTTAAGGAGAACCTTGAGTGTTGCCGTTTGTGGATCCCTACATTGTGGTAGTAAATTGCCCATTGTGGGAAGTGGCTTCATCCCAAAAGTGTTGATATCCTTTGGTTTCACTTTCAACCCTCTGGTTTTAAGGAGCACCTTTAGTGCCGCCATTTGTGGATCCCTACATTGTGGTGGTAATTTGCCCATTGTGGGAGGGTCTCATGAAGGGGAATTTGCCACAAAAGTAGAAGACAAGGGTGACTACCAAGAGGGCACAAAGGAAGCAAAGAAGCACTGTGAGCCACTCGGATATAAACCACCCCGACATGTAAAGGTGTATCAGATCCAAATGTCTTGTGCTCAGTGAGGGACTTCTGGAGGCCATAACACCTCCAGCCGTATGCTCACACAGTGTCTCCAGGACAGGCAACCGGGTGACCCAAGGTCTGGGCTCTGAGTTCGGGGTGGATCAGCCCTTATGTGAACTCACTGGGACGAGCTGAGAGGGGGGAGGTGCCGACGTGGGCTTTGGGACCACGTGGCAGAGTGTGCCTCCCTGATTTAACAAACTAGTCCAACAATAAAGATAACAGGATGGAGGGGGCTACCTGCTTACCCTCAAGCAGCCAAAGAAACAGACAAATCCAGGGGCCTACTTACTGAACCAAGGTTCTGGGTCTCGCCAACACGGTGAGCAGAAGTCCCTGTTCAGGCGCCAGGTGTTGTGGGTTCTCCTCAGGCCAGCTGTGAAGACCCTAACCTGGATCGGATCCCCTGCCAATTGGGGGGGGGGCAAGAGGTGTGGAGTCATGACACACAGACCCGGGAGTTGCGTAGAAGCAAGCGCTAAGTGAAGTGCTGCAGGATCATTTAATGCAGCAGGGGGCAGGCCTTATATTTCCCTTTTCTCCGCCCCCAATTCCCTTTAGTCAGCGTATCGTTTTCTGATTGGTCCGCGCCACACAGTCTGTCAGCAGTCACTGGGCTCGTGAGCAGGGTACAGAGGCGTGGGCTCCTTTTGGCGGGCTATTTGTCGACCAAGAAGTGAAGTGAATTCTCACTGAATCCACATGGTGGTTAAGGACCATCCAAAACTCCAGTTCCAGGGAATTCAATGCCCCCTTCTGCCCTGCTCCAGCACTACACTTACATACATAGAGACAATACAGTCATATACATAAAATAATTTTCAAAAGAAATTTAGAGGAGGATTAGAATGGGGATACAGATACCAGAGATGATCTAAATATGATCAAAATACATTGCATTAAATTCATCAAAAAAAATTAAAAATTAAAAATTTTTAAATGTTTTTATTAAATTTTGTTGTATTTCATAGAAAATATTTCAAACAATCTGAATCACCTTTATAGTCCCATCCCCACCAGTACCCTCCCATAGTCTCCCCACTGGAACCCATATACTCTGTCCTGGATATTAAGGCCGTGTCAAGTCAGTGTCCCCAGACCTTCCCCAGTGCAAGTCCATCCACTTGCAGTTTAGTCAGATCCCTCTCATCTATCTGTTCAAACACCTATCATTTCCTTTTCTTTTTTAACAGAGCATAGGGTTGGGGTGTATTTACAGAGGAGTGGGCACCCCCCATTTACAGCTGCACTAGAAAGTCCACACTCAAATATAGATCCTGTGACTTCCCGACAGCCGCAGAAAATGGTGAGAGAGGTTCCTCCTGGCATTCTCTGCTTATATGTCCTTATCCCCTCCCCCACATGCAGCTTAGGTTGACTGATTGGTTGGGAGGGGTATCTGACTCCCCCATTGACTCCTTGATGAGCATGGGAAGGAGGTGTGACTATAGCTTGCCGGCATAGTGGTCAGAGTACATGTCCAGCTACCATTCCATCCCTTCCTCAGGCTCTTACATTCTTTCTGCCAACCTCTTCTACAAAAGTCCCTGAGCCTTGGTGGATGTGGTAAGTGTAGGATGATCTTCCTCCTATTGTGGCAAGGCACTGAACTCTCGGGTCTCTGCATCATTAGTTTTCCATGGGCTGTTGGAATCAGTGGAATTCCATCCACTATGAAAACACAAACAGCAAGAAGCAACAACGTCAAAACAGTGGCTATTATGATAACTTAACCTATGGGTGTAAACACTTGAACGGTACTTTAGCAGGTGCATCACATCCATCTAACAAAACAATTGCAGTGGCTTCCCTCTGGAGCCTATATTCTCCCCTGACACAGGCGGTTGGTCTGGTCTACAGTACTGGGTGTGTGTTCCACCCCTTGGAGCGAACATTTTATCCAATCAAAATTTTGCTGGTTGTACATACATTAGATGCTCCACTATTTCACCAATAGGAACATCTTGTTTGGTATGTTGATAATGCAACATGGGGTCCATTGTTGAGCAGAATTATAGGGGAAGATTCTCCCCTAGTCATCAGTTTATCACCTTTTGGCACCATGAAAGCCACCCATCCAGTGGCAGGGAGTTTCCAGCTTAGTCCAAGGTTGATTTCTCCCTCTCCTTCACTCACATCAAGCAGTGTCTTCAGCAATAGGGTCCCTCCATCCACTTCCAGTGTACAACCAACATTGTTGGCAAAGGCCTTTACTGTTTTGGGGACCTCCAGGGCCCGTCAGGACAACAGCTCATGAGGGGTAACCCACCTCTGGCACTGGGATTTTCATTTAACAACTGTATTGCTTCTGGAAGGGCTTTCTTCCATCCTCATAGGGTTCCTTCTGTGCTTAAAGCTTTTTTTTTTTAACTATGTAACTGGAGAATTTTTTCACTTTATTCCCATAGTTCTTTGTATAGCCTTCCTTCCCCCCTCCCCTTTAACTATCCCCTTTATACATATTTCTCACTTAGTAACACCTTTATCCTACTATTCTCTCCTGGTTTCCTTCTTTCCCTTTACCTCCCTGTTTCCCTTCCATATCCTTGGCCCCTGCAGTTGCATCAGGACATGCAATAACTTATAAGGATTTGGTGCTAGGATCCGCAACTGAGGAAGAACATACATCTTTTGTTTTTCTGAGTCTGTATTACTTAGCTTACTATAACAGTTTTTAGATCCATCCATTTGCCTGCAAATTTCATTATTTCATCTTTTTTTTACTGCTGAATAGAACTCCATTGTGTAAATGTACCACATTTTTGTTACCACTCATCAGTGGAAGGGGACTTAGGTTGTTTTCATCTCTTAGCTATTTTGAAAAGAGTAGCAACAAACATGGTTGTACAAGTGTCTCTACAATAGGATGAGTACTTTGGATACATGCCAAGGAATGGTATAACTGGGTCATATGGTACGTTCATTTTTAGTTTTTTAAGAGTTCTCCACACTATTTTCCATAGGGGTTGCACAAATTTGCAATCCCACCAGCAGTGAATGAGCATTTTCCCTTTCTACACATCCTAACCATCATTTGGCATCATTTGTTCTCTTGACCCTAGCCAGTCTGACTGGGGTAAGGTGAAACCTTAAGGTAGCTTTAATTTGCATTTCCCTAATTACTAACAATGTTAACACTTTTTAAAATGTTTCTTGGCCATCTTTATTTCTTCTTTTGAGAACTCTCTGTTTAGAATTTCATACATTGTATGAATTCACAAAAAAATTAAAAATTAATTTTAAAAATATTGTATTTATTTTTATTTTTTATGTATGTGAGTGCATTGCCTACATGTAAGTAGGTGTACCTGTATTGTGCAATGCCCATGGAGGTCAGAAGAAGGCTTTGGATCCCTTGGAACTGGAGTTATGGACAGTTGTTAGCCACCATGTGGGTGCTGGGAATTGAACCCAGGTCCTCTGCAAGAGCAGTCAGTGCTCTTAACCACTGAACCATCTCTCCAGCCCCTAAAAATTAAAATGCTAAAACAAAAAAGAAAAGTAGTCATTAGTCGAAAAAGTTTAAGAAGCCCTGAACTAGAGATTCAATGCAATACCTATCGAAACACCAATGTGTTCTTCACAAACTAGAAAAAAAGTCCCAAAATTCATAAAGAACGACAAAAAAATAGTCAAAAGAATTTTGAGCAAAGAGATCAAAGAATGAAACTACACTAATTTTAAAATGTTACAAATCTGTAGGAATCACAAGAGCAGGGAATTAGTATAAAAGCAAATATACAAACTAATGGGGCAAGAGAGCCAAAAGTAAACCCATGCATCTGTATGTAACTGATATTTGACAAAGATGTTAATAATAACATTGAAGAAAATACATTTTTCTTTTTAAAAAACTGTTTATTGATTCTTCAATAATTTCATACAATGTATTTTGATCACATTCAGACCCCTCCCTCATTTCCACCCCTACCTTACTACCAGTGATGGGAAAATTGGATAGTGACATGTAGAAGAGTGAAACTTTATCCCTCTCTTTTCCCAGTTATAAATATCAACCAAAATGGATTAAAAACTTAAATGTAAGACCCACCAAATATGTAAGTACTCTAAATAACCATGGGGGAACTGCTTCAGGACATTGAAATATGCAAGGATTCTTTGGATATGATCCCTAAAGCACAAAAAATAAGAGCAAAACTGACAAATGGTCTTATATCAAACTAAAAATCTTCTGCATAGCAACTGAAATGATCAACAGAATAAAGAGGCAACCTTCATAATGGGAGCAAAAGTTTTCAAATGAGACATTTGACAAGGCATTAATACACTGAATATACGGAATTTTATAAGCTCAATGACAAAAACAAATAATTTGATTAAACATGGACAGAGACTATGAATACACAGTTCTCAAAGGCAGAAATTCAAATGGACAACAAATTTATTAAAAATGATGAACTGCACTAACCACCACAGAAATGCAAATCAAAGCCACAATGAGCTATTACCTCATGATAGTTAGAATGGTTATAATCAAAACATGTTTTAATGCTGAGATGGATGGGGAAACCTGGGGACCTTTGCACACTGTGGGTGGGAATGCAAATAAGTAAAGCCATTATGAAAAAATGGAAAATTAAAGACATTAAAGAAAGGAATTGATGAACACACTAGATAGTAAAAAAGACTCCCCGTGTTCATGGAAGAATGATCAAGATAATGAAAAACCTTCCGTCTATGAGAATTAATATTGTGAAAATGAAATGGCTACCTTAGCAAAGCAATCTATAGATGCAGTGCAGTTCCATCAAAATCCAAATGACATTGTTCATAGAACTAGAAAAAACAATTCTAAATTTCTTGTGGAAGCACAAAAAGCCCAGAATAGTCAAGACTATCTTTAACTGTAAGATGAATGCTGGAGGTATCCCAATACCCAATTTCGAACTCTATAGAACTGTAGTAACCCAAAACAACATGGTACTGGCACAAAAAATAGGGATGTAGACCAACGGAATAGAATAGACAATTCAAAAACAAACCAACACTGTTAGAGCTGCCTAGATTTTTTTTTACAAAGCTCTTTAAAACATGCACTGGAGGACTGGAGAAATGGCTCAGCGGTTAAGAACACTGACTGTTCTTGCAGAAGACCTGGGTTCAAATCCCAGCACCCACATGGCAGCTAAAAACTGTCCGTAACTCCAGTTCCAGGGGATCGAACAGCCTCTTCTGTCCTCTGTGGGCGTTGCACGACACGGGTGCACTTACCTACATGCAGGCACAACAGTCATACAAATAAAAATAATAAATAAAATATTTTTAAAACATGCACAAAGCTCTTAAAAACATGCACTGGAGAACAAACAATGGTGGGAAGACTAGATTTCCACATGTAGAAGAACGAAACTAGATCTGTACAGTCCACCCCACACAAAAAGTGATTCAAAATGGATCAAGAACCTTAAAGTAAGATATGAAATTTTGACACAGAAGAAAACAGATAAAATATTTTTTATATTTTATTTATTATTTTTATTTTATGTGTATGAGTGTATCACCTGCATGTATGTGAATGCACCTGTGTCGTGAAATGCTGCGGAGGTCAGAAGAGGGCTTAGGATTCCCTTGAAACTAGAGTTAAGGATGGTTCATACCATCATGTGGGTGCTGGGAATCGAACCTGAGTCCTCTGCAAGAGCAGACAATGTTTCTAACCGCTGAGCCATCTCTTCAGCCCCATAGATAAAATATTTTAAGATATAAGCATAGGCCAGTGTTTTCGGAAAACACATGACAAAAATTTCTGGTGATGTTGTGAGTAAAGAGGAACCCGTGTTCACTGCTGATGAGAATGTAATATAAACTTGTATAGACACTATGGAAATAAGCCTGGAGTTTCCTAATAAAAAACTGAAAATAGAACTACTTTATTAACCAGTTATATCACTCTTAGGTATATGCCCAAAGGACTCTAAGTCAAGACACCATAGATACTTGCACATGTATGGTTATAGCTACACTAAACACAATACCCAAGACAATGAATCAGCCTACATGTCCATCAAGAAATGAATGGATAGATAATATGTGCTACGTGTACACAATGGAAATTGATACAGCTATAAAAAATGAAATAAAGATATTTGCAGAATGCAACTAAAAATCATTATGTAAGTGAAATAAGTCAGACTCAGAAAGACAAATAGTATATGGTTTTGTTATATGAGGATAGTAGATGTTAAATTATATATGTGTGTGTGCGTGTGTGTTTACATATTTGTAGGTCATGAATCTCAAAAAGACAAAAAAAAAGAAACTAAACACTAAAGAATACACATTCATTTCAGAAGCCCATGGAACGTTCCTCAAAACTGACCACATATTAGGACACAAAGCAAGTCAGAAACAAATATAGAAAAATTGAAATAATATTGTTTATTTTATCTGACCACAATGGAATACCACTAGATACTAACAGCAATGAAAACTATAGAAAGTACACAAACTCTTCAAGATTAAGCAACACACTATTGAATGATGATTAGATTACTGAAGAAATCCAGAAGAACAGCAAAAATTACTAGAACTGAATGAAAATGAGAACGCAACATACAGTGGGAATTTCTTGGAGTAGCTAAAAATAAACCATAATAAGAAATTGACCCATATTAAAAAAAAAGAAAACACAACATACTAAAATGTATGGGACACAATGAAGGCAGTCCTAAGAGGCAAGTTTTAGAGCTAAGTGCTTACATTTTAAGAACATCAATGAGAACTCAAATAGCTTAAAGATGCACCACCTTAGGGCTTTGGCAAAACAAGAACAATCCAAACCCAAAACTGGTATATAGGGATAAATATCAAAATCATGGAAGAAATTAATTTAATAGTAATGTGAAAAATACAACGAAGCAATGAAACAAAGAGTTGTTGCTGTGAAAAGGTAAACAAGATTCACAAACCCTTTGAATTAATCTAAAGAAAAAGAGCAAAAAACAAAATTAACAAAAGATGAAAAGATGTTACAAGGATTCATCTTTCATGAAAGATGAAAAGGGAGTTATTACAACAGATACCAAGGAAATTCAGAAAATCATAAGGACAGATCTTAAAAACCTGTACTACATCCATGCACAGACAGACAGCTCTAAATGGACTCAGTGGGTTATGAAAAAAACAAGAAGAGAATATGAAGTTGAGAGAACAGTGAGGGGGCCTGCGAAAATTTAAGGGAGAGAAGAAGGGTGGATATGACTAAAATGCATTGTACACCTGTATGAAATTCTCAAAGAATAAATGTAATAAAATATAAGAAGAGAAAGGACAAACAAGAACTAGAAGAAAACATCCTGTGTTGTCAGCTCTCACAGGAATTCTATGTTACTTTTTCTTCTGCAGATCCACCACAGTAATGAATTTGTGTTTCTTATGAAGAAATATGGTTCATCCATTATTGTCACCTATTAACAATAAAATAACAAAATGGTGAAATGGTCTTGAGGAACAGCATGTGAGGTTGTCCTCTGGCCTCAAAGCTCAGCTACTCTTACATTACACACACACACACACACACACACACACAGTCCAAGTGCTTTGAGTTGGAAAGGTCACTCCATAATCAGGACATTAACTTTTTGTGTGGAACTGAGCAGTGTGCCATATCTTTCCTAAAGCTTATCAAGCGAAAAAGCAGATCCTAGTCTAGGTCTATATTCAAAAGTTGATTCAGACTCTTTTCTTTCCTGTTGTTAACCATCATCAAGGAAGCTCAAACCCAATGGGAAGTGATTCATGTTTTCTCTTTTTAGCTCAGTTAATTTCATTTACTTTTTTTAAGTTGTAAAGTACTTTTCAGAGCATAAAATACATATGGGAAAGTACTCAAATTTGAAAGTGATTCCTGGTGAATTTTCAGAAAGTCCATTCACTGTGTAATCAGCATTCAGACCAAAAAACAGGACATCTGTTGTGCGAATAATGTTTGGGGGAATGACTCCTTGTAACAAGCCTTTACAAATTGAACTTTTGTGTAACCTTGTAACCAAGTCAATCATATGTTTTGAGGTCATTTAGAACTATGTACTCATTCTGTATACATACTGTATATCAGCTTGTTTAGAGTTAACTGACCTTCAAGAAAACAACGTAGACCCTGAGCTGTGCAGCAGCATGGGTTGGTCATGAGGTGAAGCACGCTGTTGAGGTAGGTGAAGCAGCATGTGGGTACCGACCAGCTGGAAAACAAATAGTACTACATCATGGAGTACAAGAACTAGAGTGCTCCACATAAGGTCCTTGGAGGTCCACATGTCACTCTTAAAGTGAACTGCTTATGAGTAAATATAAACTATCAAATGTATAAATGTGAACTGTTCATGAATATATATGAACACATACAGTAACTCTTAATATATGTATGTTTGAGGAGTGCTTATGATGGTGATAAAGAGAAGTTGTGATGAAAAGTATCAAAGTGTAAAATTTTCTATATAATTGCAACTATAAGCTGATTGTTAGAATTAAGAATAAATCAGGATGTAGTGGTGACAGAGGCAGTGGATCTGACTCCAAGGAGGAGAGACAAGGGCACCAGGAGATTCTTCTATAGTGATCTAAAAATTCTGAATTCAGGACCTTCTTGGAAAGTAAGAAATAAAAAAATTGGGAAGCCAAAATGGCAGTGGCATGGCCACAGGCACTGAAGAAACAGTGGCAGTGGTAGATATTGGCACCATGAAAAAGAAAACACTCGATCCATCTGTCTCCATAAGAAAAAGCAAAGTTGTTTCTTCCAATATTGATGTCCCTCTAGTGAGAAATTCTAGCCAGTAAGTAAATATTACCTCTATTTGCTGCACAGAAGCTGAACTGCCCATTCTTTTTTAATTTTTTTTATTTTTCAAAAGGTTTTTATTAATTTTTATAGAATTTCATACAATGTATTTTGATCATATTACTTCCCCATCTCCTGCAAGATCCACCACCATCTCCCTACCCATGCAACATCATGTCCCTTTGTGTTTGTGTTTCCCAAATACTCTTGAGTGTGACACCTGCTCTGGAGCATGGTGGATCTATCAAGGCTCACACCTTAAAGAAGACTGACTCTTCCTCTCCAAGAAGTTATCAAATGCCAATAGCTTCTTTTTAAAAATAAATAATTTATTGAGAATTTCATGCATGCATGTAAGGGGTTTCTATCAAATCCATGCCCATTCCCTCCCCTCCAATTCCTTCCATATGCCCCCTTCACTTTTTTCTGATAACTTCATGTAGTCTTTCTTCTTCTTTATTTTTTAATGGGGCTTTTGGCTACTTTAACATTCCCCTCTCTGAAGCAGTAACCCTAAAATCTTTTAAGTATTAGATAAAAGCTCCCAAATATTTTCAATATTTTTGGTCTTTGGAATGGAGTATGTTGCTAAGAGGCCCAAGGACATTTTGACTTTTAGCCAAGAAACTGGCTACTTTTCTTTGGAGTCTTTTTACCCTAACTGCCTAGCCAATTCCTACCTCCTATTCTTATCATGCCATCCTCTGAAGAGGTTACCCAAATTTCCAATAGGGAATTGGGATGCATACTGCTCTGGCTTCTTCCATTCTGAACGGGGGCACAGGGTGAAGCAATTGGAGTACCCCTTCAGTGGGTCTATCCAAAAGACTCCCAAATTGCATAACTCTTATCTCCAGAGAGAAAAGAAAGTTCTTGAATCATGAATATAAGATATAAAGGAAAGAGTACTTAGAACTACAAGTTCTAGATAGGGAACTAGAAAAATGTCAGAACAGGGCAATTTTCAAATGTTCATATGAGGCTCCATTGGAATTTCTTGACAAGGGCTTCCAAAAGCACCCCTCTGTTGGGTTCCTTCTCATTTTTCTTTTGTCTTCCAAGGCTGGAGTGATGGATTCAGGATTTGCTTCCAGGTATTTTGATAGCTGTTGGAGTGTTTAGAATCAGTGTCGAACTTCCCATTCTTAAACACAAGTATAATCTTGTGGACAGAGCTATAGAAACAGGAAAATAGTAGTAACCAGCATAACTGAAATCATGAGCCTGGAACTGTGGTTGCCTCCTGTGAACCTGAAGTTGTTGTCCCCTCCAATGAACCTGGAGCTGGGATCCTTTCCTGCGAACCTGGAGCTATGATTGTCTCCCATGAGTCTGGAGCTATGGTCTCCCCTTGTGAACATGGAGCTATGGCCCCTCCCATGAGATGGAACTGTGGTACCCTCCTGTGACATGGACCTGTGGTCTCCTCCTGTGAGATGATGCTGTGATTCCTTCCTGTGAGGTAGAGCTATGGCCCTTTTCTCTGAGCTGGAGCTGTGGTCCCCTCCCATGAACCTGGAGCTATGGTAGCCTCCCATGAACCTGGAGCTCTGGTCTCCTCCTGTGAGTTCTGGTCCCCTCCTGTGAACCTGAAGCTGTGGTCCCCTCCCATGAACTGGAGTTGTGATACCCTCCCGAGAACCAGGAGCTCCGGTGCCCTTCCATGGGCTGGAGCTGTGGTGTCCTTCCATGAACCTGGAGCTGCGGTCCACAACCAGGAGCCACAGTTCCACATTCCTCCAGTGGTGGGCTGATGGTGGAGCAGATTGGAGGATGGAGGACCTCTTAATGTTGGACAACAGTTTCAGCCTTCTCTAAATGACTGCATTCCCCACAACCCCCTCTTCCAAGGTTCCAGGTTGTGTATGGCAATGGCTTTATCTCTGTGTTGGACTTATGCTAGGGACAAGGGAGGTTTCTGTCAATTGCAGTATCTAATCTTGGGAGGACTGATTCTCAAAAATGGACTTCCCACCTCTCTTGATGGCCAGCTATGATCTTGACCTCACACATGTTCCTGGACACCCGGACCTTGAAATTGGACCTTTTCCATTCCAAGGCATCAAGAGGTTTTCCTTCATCTTTCTGTTACTCTTCTACAGGCCCAGTGTACCTTCACCTGTGCCCTACAGAAAATGTAAAACACCTAACTGAACTTCTAGAGATAAAATCCCTGTCTGGGAAGCTAAAAATGAAATTAAAAAATTTAAAAATAAAAACAATGCCATCAATCTTATAATGCTTGTAATTCTGATTCAATTAACTCTTACAAGCTAAGTTCACCACATATCTCTAATCTTATACCAATGTTCCTTATTTCTCCTTCATGACTCATTTGTGCCCCTGATTCAGAGCAATGTATGTGAGGACACATACATTGCAGTAATTAGACCTAAGACCACCCTCTGAAAGCAGTGATGACATTGAAAACAACATGTCCCCCACAAGAAACCCTGAAAGCAACATGTAGGCATACGTTGATGACATCTGTTTGTGATCTTATATGCTGTTCTGAGTCAGAAGAGTAAAAAGATCATTTCAAAGCCAAGTGTGGTCAAATAAGCCTTTAGTCCAAGCACTCAGGAAGCAGAGGCAGGCAGATCTCTGTGAGAGCAAGACCACCCTGGTCTACATAGTAAGTTCCAGGCCATGTGGGGCAACAGGGAGGCCCTGTCTCAAACAACAACAACAACAACAACAACAACCACCTTCCACCTTTCTAACACTCTTATCAAAGACTTATCATTGCTTTCCCATATCTTGTTTGATATGCTATTCAATAGAGAGGGGACATACTTTGTTGAAGAGTAGAACAATGAGACTGAACAGTTCTGAGAGAAATCAGAACACTTCTTAGTTAAACAACTCCAAGAGTTAGTTTTCTTTAGTGCGACACCACCACAGTCTGCACCTCTCACTTCCTCTGCATTTTCTACACCAATTTTTGTTGCTAATCACTACACATCAGTTTTGCTTTCAGCCCCTTTGAACTCAGCAAGGAGTTGAACTATTCCTATGTGGTCGCTGGCTGTGGCGGCTCTCCTCTGACTATGGCCGCTCTCCTGCTCTCTTAGTTCCTCTGATTAGTCATCTGGTCCAGACCTCAGGGCTAGTGAGGAGTCTGTGCCAGCATTGCTGCATTCAGATGCAGGAGACCAGGTTCAGTGACACAGATCTGCTTTATTGCAGGAAGGCACAAGCTTATATGGTGTAGTGGTCCAATCACAGCACAGCAAGTAGGATGCCTCATTAGCATACTGGGTTTCAGATTACAGAGCCTGGATTCCTGGAAACCACGTGTTGCAATTTTGGATTCCAAGGGTGGTAATTAGGGAGTGGCGAGCTCTAGGCATCTGTCTCATGAACTGCCAATGGGAGCAAATGTCACAAGGCATTCCTTGTGGCTCCAGGGGTTGGTCTGTTGCCTCAGGCCTGCTGTATGGCTGTCAATAAGACTTTCACCCTAGGGTCAAGCCTGTCTCCCATATTCCTAGTTTATATTTAATGTAGATTTACTAATGATACAGTGTGCCACATCAGGGATAACAAGTTACAGGGCAACATTTTCATACTGAGACAGGACAAATTCACAATAAAAAAAAAAACCATGCAATGACACTGCCAAAAAAATTACAAAGTAGTATCATAATGGTTAAGTTTATGAGATTTTGTGTTGGGTGGCATTCAAGCTATCCCTGGAAGCATGCTGACATCAAACCAATCCACTACTTTGTAAATATGGTTTTATTGGAACAAAGAATATGTACACCACTAAATTAGAAAATCTAAAAGAGCCAAATGAATTTCTAGATGCATATGACATACCAAAATTAAACCAACATGAAATAAGTTAAATAGATCTTTAAACCAGCAATGAGATTAAAGCAGTAATAAAAATTCTCACAACTAAAAAAAAAAAATCCAAGGACCAGATGGATTTATGCAACATTCTACCAGACCTTCAAAGAAGAACTAAAACCAATGCTATTGATATTATTCTGTAAACTAGTAAAGGAAGAAAGGCTTCTGAACACTTTTTATGAATCTAGTATTAATAAATAAATAAATAAATAGTATCAAAAAATCAAAATTTCACTCCAATCTCCCTGAGGAACATAGATGAAAATTTTCTCAATTAAGTATTTGAAAGCCAAATTGAAGATCACATCAAAAAGATCATTCGTCATGACAAAGTTGATTTCATTCTAGCAATACAGGGCTGGTTAAACATATGTAAATGAATAAATGTTACCAATCACATAAATAGAATCAAAGACAGAGTAGGTGTAGGCACTGAAATAGAAGAATGCAGCTATTTGGTGTGCAGGGGGTTCAAAATGCAGTGGGCAGTGTCTGGGTTAGGATAGTCCAGAGGCCTCAGGTAGGAAGAGCAAGAGCAGGCCTAGGCCCAAGACTGCAGTGCGAACAGCATGGGGAGAGAGAAAACCCTGGAGCTACTCTTAAAAGAGCTATTCAGTTCATCAAAACTACATTCTTGTATTTTCATTTTAGCATTTTTCATTTTATTTATTTCTTTTAAAAAATTTATTGAGCTTTTGTACATTTCATACAACAGTTCTTAATCAAATTTAGACCCCCCTCCCCAACCATGCTCCTCCAACACTCCACCAGAGAGCGCGTATTCTTGACATGTTAAGTATTATCCAGTCAAGCATTTGTAGCCAGATGTCCTTCAGTGAAAATTCATCCACTGGAGTCTAGTCAGCCCATCTAGAGAGCATGTGTAAGGCATACTCTCCCTTACCCAGGAACAATCAGTCTCCAATAGTTCTCAGTCTAGAGCCACCAGCCACCCATTTTTCTCCTCCTCTCTGTGCCCTTGTTTAATTGAGTTGGCATGGGTCCTGTGTTTGATGTCACCATTGCCACAAATTCACATATGCAAAATTCCAGTGACCTGAAAGCCTCAGCTTCCCTATGAACCAGCCCTGGCTCTTAAAATCTTTCTGCCACCTCTTCTGAAATGGTCCCTGAACAGTGGGTGGATGAGTTTTAATATAAGCATCCTATCCAGGGATACATACTCTGCAGTCTCTTATTGTTTAATAGTTGGCCAGTTGTGACCTTCTGTGTGCATCTCACTCTATTGTATAAGGAAACTTCACTGGTGAGAGTTGAGGGATGCATAAGTTTTCTTGTTCTACTATGTTCCATGAGTCTTAAGTGTAGAGGTTCAACTGTAGATGTGTCGTATAAGACTGGGTATCTCTCAGGCATATATTCTCTGTGTCTGACCAGTTGTGGGATTCTTCGGTAGCCTCTATCTGTTGCAAAAAGAAGCTTCTTTGATGGGTGGTGTATGGTATACTTGTCTGTACATATAAGGATCCATATTTAGCATATGGTAAGAAATTTCATTTGTCTAGAGATATGACAGAGATAGGGTTTCCTCAGGGGTCTGTGATCTCTTCAGCCATGTGTGTTTGGCTGTGTTTACAATGCCACCCATGAGTTCACTCCCATTGAGAGGGCTTTACGTCCAGTTAGATAGCTGTTGATTGCCCCCCAGATAATAGTGCCATGACTGCAGCACTAGAGGTAGTTTGTTGTGCCAGTTGTTATGGTTTTAGGACTGGGGGGCGGGGCATTTCTCATTCAAACCACCACAGATTTTTCAGAAAAAGCTAACCTCCGTGACTATAGAATCAAGAACAGAACTATTATGAGTCTTTCAGAAAGGACAGCATTCTTCTCTCTCATGTGACATCAAAGCAGGCGACCTCACCAGGATTCTGTACTGGATTGGGTTGTCAAATGGTCAGCCAAGTTGGGCTTCCTTCCCCTACTCAGCAGTTTTGAGCAAAGAAACCCTGCAGAGTCCTCTACAGCTCCAAAATGAAAACAGCCCTACAGACAGCAACAAAGGTTGGATCCTTGATTGATTTTCTCCCTTAGAAGCTTGTATAATATCATCTAGCACTATGAAGAGCTAAATTTCAGGTAGAAGACTTCCAGGTCAGTTCCCGTTCCATTGCTTCCTTTTATTTATTTCTTAACTAATTACTTTTCTCCTCAATGCATGTTATGCATATTTACTTTTATTTCTTTCATAGAATCCTGTTCTCTCAGAGAATATTCTGGGTTTGTTATTTGCACAAATCCTGTAATAACATATCATACTAAAACAATTTCATAAATTTTATGAAACTCAAATGAGATACATGTAGAAAAAAGTCAGTCTGCATAACCTGTCATAAATGTATAAATATTGCTTCAGAAGCAGTCTGATAATACAGTGGTGCAGAAATGAGGATCAGTGTTTCTTATAACAAAGCCATTTGCTACCTTCATCCACTCATTAAGAAGTGTGCCAGCAATTGCATACACTCTGTAAGCCATATGCTTCCTCAGTTCTTGCAGGCGCAGTTCATTGAATATTTTTTCTCACTACAAGTCTCATCTAGAATCTTTTTTAATGTAATGGTGTCTATCCAAAAATGGCTGCCTTTCCAGTTGTTTCTTGCAAGAACAATGAAGGAATGCGAGCTATCATGTCTATTTTTTACACTCAATTTATATGAAATCAATTTTTTCAGCTCTACATATAAAATTAATGAATTCTGAGTAGCTTAAAGCATGGATCAAACATGAATCGCTAAGTAGAATTTATCCTGGTCTTGGAACTTTGACCTTCTGTAAATAGGAGAAAAAAAATCCGAGTCTACATGCCCTCAGAAGTTTGAATGTCTTTGTGTACTTCATTGAAGTGTATCTCATTCAACATCTATGATGTCATCAACAAGATTGGATAAGAACTCATAATTTTCTCACAAAATTCATCCCACAAATCTTGATTGTGGGTCCCCAAATTCTTTGATTGTCCATTATACACATTTTAGTCTTTTAAAATTCCCCAAGTAATATTTATTCTATATATTTTATTTCATGTATACAGAACTGCTTCTTCGCTAGTATTCTCCCTACCTGTTAATATCACACTACATCAGTGCTAATTTAGGCTTCAGTCATGACAGCTACAAAAGCATAAGACACCCCACTTTCTATCTTAACTTGTTATAAACTGAAAGCAAAAAAATGTTGTCATGCAGGGAATGTTTCAATGAGATTTTCAATAGACAGGCATTGAGCCAAGAGTCACTAGCACACACCCAACAAGAGAAACTCAAATACAAAAAACCAAGCATTCAGGATTCATCCCTTGCACATACCTCCTCTTGTATAACTAGTAGAGTCAGTTTGAATACTGATGTGATAGGACAAATAATAGATTTTTCACAGATGGTTGATGGTGCAAAACAAATTCTGGCTATGTGCCCCAATTTTTTTCCTAGTGGTTCATTATATGAACCACTTACTATCAAAAGATCATATGCTTTACAATATTTCCTAAAAATGGTAATACAGCATATTGAGCCATCTAAATGTTCTCAGTTATATTAGGAGGTTGTAAAAACAGCATGTAAACAGTCTCTGACACCAGAGAAACATAAGTTGAAACCTTAGCTGCTTGTTTTATGACCTAAAGCGAATTATTTAAACATTTTTGAGACAGTGTCTCACTATGTAGCCCAAGCTGGAGCCACACCCATGATCCTCAGGCCTCAGGCTCCCAAGTGTTGGGATTACAGATATGTGCTTCCATGCCTGGCTACTTAAACTTTCCTAAACATGTTTATCAATAAATAGGCACAATAGGCAGACGTTTAACATGGGCCCAAGATTTCCAGACATTCTGAGTTATTTTCCTGCTATTCCTCAGGATCTTACATGACCATGCTCATGATTCCATTCTATTACATTACATAACAGTTTATCTTAATATTGGGAAATCACCTTAGTGGACCTGGCCTAAACACAAAAGCATTATAAAATGAGGCAGAGTACCAACCAGCTGATTACAAAAGTGAGAGATTCACAGAGCAGGCTTCCATTTGTACCATTGCTGACTTAGTTGCAGTTGCCACATGCAAGGACCAGAGAAGAGCTTTTGAGCCTAGGAGCTCAAATCAACAGCCCCCAGGATAATAGGCAGCAAGGCAGTAAGGACCATAATCTAAGACCACAAAGAATTTCTGCTAGCAACAAAATGAGCTTGAAACCTGATTCTTTTCCCAGACTCCACATAAAAGTCCAGCACTTTGATTTCATCCTTGTGAGGAATCAAGTGGGGAACTCAGTCCACTCAGACTTCTAACAGATCTGTGAACAAGCAAATGAACGTTGTCATAAGCCAGAAATTTGGGGAAAATATGTTGCATATCAATAGAAAACTGATACTGTGAGGACAGAGAAAATACCTACAAACGTCAGCTTTTACTGGAACCAGCTGCACAATTATAAGACAGTTAAAGCAGAAGTTACTATGCAAAACTGGCCATGCTACATAGCTGTTAGATCCAGGGTCTGATTTGTCTAGTATGGCTGATATAAAGTGTAACTCAAGAGGAGAAATATTATTGCATGTGATCACGTGAGGAATTCTTTGAGTAAGACTTTTCCCTGGACGTGACAGTATGTGTACCATTTCTGGCTCTTCTCCAAGAAATAGTACTTCCCTGGTCTTTGGAGCAACCAAAACCACTCCTGCAAATTTCCAAACATCTTCCCTCACAAAGGATAGACCTGAACAAAGAACTTTGAGGACTAGTATGAGTTGTCCATCTATTGCTTAATAAAACTTTGCAGATTAAAAAAAGGAATGCATGACTGTCCTAAATGTCATAAAGCTACCTCAGTAACTACGATGCTACTTGTGGGGTTTAAAAGAGGAATGTCCCCAGCAGACTCCATGTATTTGAATACTTGGCCCCAGTTGGTGGATGTTTATTCTTTAGTACACATAGTGATTGCAAATGAGACTCTGAAGTTATGGAATTGGTAATCCTCTCCCAAACCTTTCTTCATTTACCATAATTACTCCTTGAAATGATATGCTCTACAATTTAATGTATATTTTTCTATTTCCCACATTCCAAGCAAAGACTCTCTTCTGATATAGTATGGATTATTTTTCCTTGTGCATTACTGGGAATAGAATCTAGGGCTTTGTGCTTGCTAGGCATGCACTCCACTGAGTCATATCCCCAGCTCATGGAATTAAGTCCATACCTCCAATTCTCTGTCTATTTTACTATTTCTGATTTCCTTTATCAGAGAGCAAGCTCCTCAGATGATAAAAGTTCTTAACTCTTTTTTCTTCTAATCCTGTTGTCCTCAGATTACATCTATTCTGGATTTCTTCCAACCCTGGCAGGTTGGCAACTTGTCCTGCACTACCCCAGGAGTGCTACACGGTGTGGTAGCACAGCAGTGACGTTTTCCGTTGTTTCCAAACCTCCCCTGATAACGTCCAGTAACACATTGTCCCACCACTAACCATCTGGTACCCCCGGAATACCTGAGAATACACATAATTGTCCCTATGCTCTCATTAATGTTGGTACTAGGCCTTGAGATCCGCTTATTTTCACTTCTGGCTCAGTTTTCTCTCTCTCTCTCTGTTTTCTCTCTCTCTCTCTCTCTCTCTCTCTCTCTCTCTCTCTCTCTCTCTCTCTCTTTCTCTCTCTCCCCTCTCCTCTCCTCCTCTCTCTCTCTCCTCTCCCCTCCCCTCTTCTCTCCCTCTCCCCTCTCCCCTCTCCCCTCTCCCTCTCTCTCCACCCAAACTTTCATAAAGTAATAAGAAGTACGCTACTGGGGGTGGGATAGCAGCAAGCGTTTACCCCCTCTAGTAAGACAGATCTGAGATGCCATTGCAGGACGGTTAGCAAAAGACTTCCCTGTTTCCAAGGTAAAGTCACTGCAGCCATCTGTTTGGATCGGCATAAGCAAAATGATGGATAAGGATGTCTGCAGGCTAAAACTCTTTAAACGAGCCTAGCCCAGGTCCAGTCAGCGCTGGGAATGCAGCTGTCCTCAAGAGGTAAACCCTGCCCACAGACTGTGGCTCCTCCCACGGACCAAACGCAGTACTGCGTCTGTCCGCACCACGCAGGGGCAGGACCTGAGTCTGCTGCGTCCAGAAGCTTCCGGCTCCCGCGCCAAACAGAAGCGTGATCGGTCCTGCGCTCGCTGTCTCTGCGGAAGTGTGTTTAGGCGCACCGGAAACCGCTAGGGGGGAAGGATGGCGGGCTTGCCTGTGCGAGACCCTGCGGTGGATCGTTCTCTACGTTCTGTATTTGGTGAGAGAATTTCGGTGGAGCCTAAAGCCAGGGAGGGATGCCGCCCCCTGCAGCTCTGATCAGGAGCCGGTGTCGGGGCAGGCGAGGCTGCTGCAAGCCTGTAGCTGGTCGCCGCCAGCCTAGTGCACTCTTAGGCAGACACGACACCCCCCCGCTCCCCCCCCAAAGTGTCCGCGATTTTCCGCAGTATGAGTCAGGGAGTAAGATGCTAGCGTTGGTTTTCTGTGCATTCTCCCCCTATATGAGTCTCAGTTTTGTTTAGGAGAAAAGGTACATGGCAACAGTTTTTTGCTGTTCCCTGCTACTTTTTGTCCCAGAATACAGATTTGTGCTCAAAGCGTCGACATTTTGTCCACTTCCCGCCGTCATAAACAGTATCTTTTGCGTTTCATTTGTAGTCTTTAGTGCAACCCTAGTGGTAGCGGCCACCTGGCATCTTGAGATGGGTTGTGGATGGTTGAATGAATGAATGAATGGATGGATGGACATGTGAATGAATGAATGAATGAATGAGTGAGTGAGTGAGTGAGTGATTAAAACCTACCAGAAAGATTTTAAGGATTGAAACTAAGGAATTCTTATCGCTTAAATGAGTTATTTCTTTGAAATTTATATTGCCTTTGAAGCACTTTTGGGGGTAGGATTGTCTTGAAGTCAAGGCCAGCCTAAGGTACTTAGTGGATTTTATGCCAGCCAGAATGATGTAACAAGAGCCTTTCTTTAAAAAAAAAAAAAAAGAACAAGAAAAAGAGCACCGTGTGAAAGGGACATGGCAAAACATTTGAAAATGACTTTTTTTTTTTTTTTTGTCTTTTTGAGACAGGGTCTCCCTGTAGCCCCAGCTGTCCTGGAACTCGCTTTGTAGACCAGGCTGGCCTTGAACTCACAGAGATCTGCTTGCCTCTGCCTCCTGAGTGCTGGGATTGCAGGCGTGCGCGCACGCCTGGCTGAAAATGACTTTTAAACATGCTCCACTACTCTCATGTCTGTTCCCAGTACGTCCACAGAAATAAGGACATATGCACCTATTTTAAAATTCACAGTTTTAGTACTCACTGATAAGTAGGACTTCAGGTAAATACCAAGTGCTTAAATACTTATTTTCATCAAAGTTAGGGAAACCCTTCTGTTTGACATATCCTTCTGAAAAGTGTTTGTGAGACAGCCTTTTTTATTTATCTTTTGGCTCATTTCCCCTGTGAGGGAGGTCTACATCAAAATATAATGTGGTTTTAGAGAATGTTGTGTTCAGCCAGTTAACATATTTTTTGATCCAAATAGAAATTCTGTGTGCTTGCTCACCGAAGAGCTAGGTTACAGTATCAGAATTTTAACATGTTACCTTTTCCTTAGTGGGAAACATTCCTTATGAAGCTACTGAGGAACAACTGAAGGACATCTTCTCTGAGGTTGGACCAGTCGTTAGTTTCAGGTGAGTTCCTCTTCTAGTCTTTGATGGGAGATTCTTTTTTTTAATTTTATTATTTATTTATTTATTTATTGCTCTTTTGTGAGACAGGATCTTCCTGTAGCCACAGCCACCAGGCTGACCTCCATCTCACAGAGCTCGTTCTGCCTCTACCTCCCAAGTGCTGGTATTAAAGGTGTTCGCCACCATGCCCAGTTGGTGGGAATTTCTTAAAAATCATTACAAACTTGGAATTAAATTCACATACTGTATAATTTATATCCACTCTCATCTGAAAGATATTTTTTCATTAAAAATGTTTTTAAAACACTTCAATAAGGCAGAGTTAGAAAGTTACCTTACAGTGGGCCAAATTAGAGCATGGTAACATTTGCAGGAACCCTGTCTCTGTGTAACATTGGTTCCTGATGCTTGGTTTTGCTCTTCAGATTGGTATACGATAGGGAGACAGGAAAACCAAAGGGTTATGGCTTCTGTGAATACCAAGACCAAGAGACAGCACTTAGTGCCATGAGGAACTTGAATGGGCGCGAATTCAGTGGGAGAGCACTTCGAGTGGATAATGCTGCTAGCGAGAAGAACAAAGAAGAACTGAAGAGTGAGTATGATCCCAGCAGTGTATGTTGAGTGTGTTGAGATGGTTAGCAGCCTAGCTTCTTAGAACCTAGGGTGCCTGAGGAAGGGATGTGTATATCTTTAAGAAACAAGGTAAAGATGACTTGAGAAATCCTTCTGTTGCTTAGGAGTTGGATTCCAGTTGAAGGTAAATGTCAGGTACAGCAAGCCACTAATTCTGTGTGTTGCCAGATCAGTAACTGGTAGGAGCATTAAAGGTCTTCTTAAAAATTCTCTGTTGAAATTAGCGTCTGTGTCTGTTTAAATGTTTTTCTTCTGAAATGATTTGTCGAAGAAGTCAGTAATGGCATTGTCAACCATGTGATCACCTTCCCAACTTTCCTCTGAGAACAGAAAATACGCTGTCACTTTCCTTCACCGAAACAAGTTTTTTCCAGATCACTTGCTTCTCAGCTCCTGCTAATTTCAAGTTACTGGTTGGTGCTTATAGCAGCACTGGAAAATAGATAACTTGAAATGACAGCTTTTTATGTTGCTTTCCTGACTCTCTTGTACTGTCTTCCTAATCAGGCCTTGGCACTGGTGCACCTGTCATTGAGTCACCTTATGGAGAGACCATCAGCCCTGAAGATGCCCCTGAATCCATTAGCAAAGCAGTTGCCAGTCTTCCACCAGAACAGATGTTTGAGCTGATGAAACAAATGAAGGTGGGAGGAGGCATTAGACTGTGAACAAACAATTCACATCAGATTTTCAAGGAATTAGTGGATATAATTCCCTGAACTGAAATAGTTTTGTCCCTAGACATTATGTTTTACACCTTCATCATTCCATGTGTGGACAGTATTTTTTTTAACATTTCATACATGGACCTTTCTATTTTTATGCACAAACACACCTGTGCAAACAATCCAGCTGAGTTTCTGTGGCCCCTGTAGATGTTTGAATGTGTTTTTTTCCCCCTGAGTGACCATATTATGATATTATAAATGCCTCTTCCTCTTGCCTGCCTTGGCCAAGATTTGTGTTCGATGTCAAAATCAGTGATAACTCACCAGGCATGATGGTGTGTGCCTGCAATCCCACTGCTTGAGATACTGAGGCACAAGGATCATAGCGAGTTCAAAGCCAAAGTGGGATACACAAGACTCTCACAAAGAAAATAGCAACTCAGAGATCATCTTGAATATTAGATTTGAGATGGGATTGGATCTAAATCACTGTCAAACGCTCAGTGTTGAACCTGAAGGTGAATCTTCTTGTCTTCTCAGCTCTGTGTCCAGAATAGTCCCCAGGAAGCACGAAACATGTTGCTTCAGAATCCACAGCTGGCTTATGCTTTGCTACAAGCACAGGTAGTGATGAGAATTGTGGATCCAGAGATTGCCCTGGTGAGTGCGTCTGGTTCTTTTATGAAGGTAGCAGGGTAATTGTTGAGTGGGATACGAACTGCCTACTGTTACACACACAGCTCATAGATTTGTCTTTTCACTTTCTAGAAAATCCTGCATCGACAGACAAATATCCCAACGCTGATATCAGGCAACCCTCAGCCAGTCCATGTTGCTGGGCCTGGCTCGGGACCCAATGTTTCAATGAACCAGCAGAATCCTCAGGCCCCCCAGGCTCAATCTTTGGTAGGGCTTTATCCTTCAACATTTCTTTCATCTATCTTAAAATGTTATTTTCTTTCCAGGAGAATATATTGAGAGAAGAAACACAAGGAATCAGAGATGGTAATTATAATTTCCAGGCATGAAAGCACTTTCCAGGTTGCAAAGCCACCAGAATGAATATAAATTCAGTCCCAAGTTCATAAAGAGATCCTCCCTGTATACCCTTTTCTAATAAGCGCGTGTGTGTGTGTGTGTGTGTGTGTGTGTTTGTGCATTGCATGACATGGGTGCACTTACATACATGCTAATTCTGAATGTTTTCTACAGATTTTTAACATGTGTATGTTTGGGTGTGTGTGTACATGTTTGTGTGTGTGTGTGTGTGTTTGTGCATGTGTATGTTTGGGTGGGTGTGTGTGTGTGTGTGTGTGTGTGTGTGAGATGCCTCAGCACTGTGGTTATCACTTCACTATCCTGTCTGTTGCCTCCTTGAATCCTCACAGCAGCTATGACAAAAAGAAAAACTTATGTTCAAAGCACAGTACAAACCCTGCAGCCATAAAAATTTGACACATTTAAAAGTTGAAACTTTTTTGTAAAGAAAAGGAAGTAAACACCAAAGACAAAATGTGAAAAACTATTTGCCACACATATGCAAACCTCAAGTTATTTAATAAAGAATATTTGAACATGTCCAAAAATGTTTATTGCCATATGATAATAGCAAATATTGGAGACATCTGAAATGTACATCAGTGAAAAATAGAGATGTAGTATATCTATCCAGTATGCATCAGGGAAAACTGGAGAAAATGTAATATAACTATCCAGTGCAACACTTGACACAGTTAAGTAAGCTATATGTGTCGGCACAAATGACTTCAAAACCTGATTCTATATAGCGATAAGGTAAGCTAGAATATGTGCTATCAACATAATTACTCAAAAATATAACATCACACAGAAAGTGGAACTAAGTGAATATGGAAACATTCCCCAAATGTATATATGTGTCAGCATAAATTCCAAACTAGGTTGAGTGAAGTACAAAAGAAAAAATTCAGCATATAATGATGAACATAAAATTTTTAAATGTATAAGAATTCTGAAGTCATTTAAGGATTGGAGGATACAAAGTGTGATTGAGGAAGACTACAGGAGATTGTGTTGTATATATAACTTTCCATAAACTAAAACTATGGAATCGTAAAAACAATTGTGAAAGTGGGGAATAGGCTTAAGCAGTCCACAAAAGTGTATTCAACCTCAAAATAAGATAAAGGTAAATATCACCTAACAAAGTATCATTTTCACCTCCCAGACTGACAGAGATAAACAATGTAAATGAATCTTAGGAAGGCATGGGGCAAGGCTTAGCAGACATTTTCTTAGCAAACATTTTCTGTAGATACCCAGATAGTAAATATCTTTGGCTTGGCAAGCCATAGGATCTCTGTTGCAACTACTCTTCTATGTGAGATAATATATATATATATAAAGGTGTATGTGAAAGTGTTCCAATAAAACCTTGTAAAGCCACTGATGGAAACAGGCATGGTGGCACATGCCTATATTCCCAGTCCCAGTACTTGGAAGGTGAAGGCAGGAGGATCAGGGTTCAACGTCTTCCTTGATTCAAATTCAAAGCCATGAGACACTAATTAGGGAAAAATGACTGGGGCCTGTGAAGTGGCTCGCCAGGTAAAGATGTTTGCCACCAAGCCTGAGTTCCATCCCTGGGAATCACATGGTGGAAGGACAGAACCAACTTGTGCAAGTTGTTCTCTGATCTCCGCAAGCATGCCATAGTATACACGATAGATAGATTATAGATAGATAGATAGATTGATAGATGAGAGAGGGATGGATGGATGGATGGATGGATGGATGGATGGATGGATGGATGGATGAGCTGTCTCAATGGCTAAATGCGCTACCGCCAAGCCTGATGACCTGAGTTCAGTTCCCAAGACCAGTATAGTGGAAGGATGGAACTTTCACAGGTTGTTTTCTGACCTCCGTATGCATGCTTATGTGTGCATGTACACACAATAAATTTTGAAAAAAAAACTTAGATAAGGATTTTAGCCAGTGAGCTATAATTGCCAGCCTCTGTTCTAAATACTTTTCAGAAATAGAAAATTGACTAAGAGTCAGAAAATGTGACTGGTCTAAAAGATCTGTAGGTGGCAAACCTGTGGTCTGAAGCTAGTCTAATCTCAGATTCTTCACCACCTCCCTGTGCAGCTTCCTCATTTCTGTTTGAGTTTTATTTACATTGAGCATGTATGAGGGTTTTTTTTGAAACTTAGTTTTTAATTCTTTGACTTCTTGACATTCCAAAGGACTGTGCAATTCTATGGGGGAATCTACTGATGAAAAGAGCTCTCAGAATTGAATATAGCATTTTAAAAATTAACATCCCTCAACCCCCAAGAAAAAAACTGATTGGTATCCATATAAAAATGTGAACTAAGAGCAACTGCTTTAAAAAAAAAAAAGTCTCAGCCCCTTTTTTGTCTTGGGTGTATACCATTTTTTTAACTTATTGTTGAGCCTGTCAGGAAGTCAAGAATTGGTTGCCAGTCACTCCTTTGGGAATATGCTCCATCATGACCGCTTTCCCCATAACCAGGTTCAAGTTGTATGCTGCAGATCGGATGTAATAGAAGACATACAATACAAAAAGGGTGTTTGGTAGACTACTTGCAGCTACTGATTTTAAGAAGAACTTAAGGCTATCATGAACTTGATGTTCTGAGTCTCCACAGAGACATGTACACAGTCTTTTCTCTCCGTCAGGGTGGAATGCACGTCAATGGCGCACCTCCTCTAATGCAAGCTTCTATGCAGGGTGGAGTTCCAGCCCCAGTGCAAATGGCAGCTGCTGTAGCAGGACCTGGCCCTGGCTCCCTAGCCCCTGCAGGTAACTTTCTTTTAGAGTCGCCCATTTGTTATTTTGTTGAAGTTTTATCTTAGCAACTGCCGAAGTGCAACCATTTATGTGTGAATAGGCTCTTGATAGAAAATTAGTGTATAGCTGTAACATATGTATCCTAGGCTGAGGAAATTGGATGATTTCTTTTGTTTTGTACTGTTTTGGCTAGGGTTGGCCTCAAACTGGCAGTCCCCCTACCTCAGATATCAAAATGTGAGAATTAGAGTCATATACCTCCAATCCCAGCTAAATGGCTTCTTTTTTTTACTATGTATGAGTGTATTGCCTGCATGTGTGTAAGTGTCCAGGTGTCATGCAATATCCATGGAGATTAGAAGAGGGTGTCAGATTCCCCTGGAACTGGAGTTATGAATGGTTGGTTGTTAACGCCATGTGGGTGCTAGGAATTGAACCGGGTCCTCTGCAAGAGCAGTTAGTGCTCTTAACCACTAAGCCATCTCTCCAGTCCCACAGCTAAATGATTTATTAAATGAGACAAGTATAGTGGGCGCACATGTGGATGTCACAACAATGTCAAATTTCCATCACGATTTCTAAATGTCTGCTCTCCATCCCTATAGATGCCTTCTCATGAACTGTTGACATACATGATATTGAGCAGCACCTTCTGTGGACACATTGAACAGCCTTTTGCTAGTGGATAAAACATAACTATGCATAATGAAGAGATAAATAATAGAATCAATGAGCTCCACTTAATATTTATAGAGAGCCTTACACCTTTTGACTGCAGAATATACTCGCTATTCAAAGTGACCATGGAACTATTCAAAAAAAAGAAAAAAAGAAAAAGACCCTCTACTCCTCTACTTAGCCACAAAGTAAAACTTAACAGATTTGAAGCAGTAGAGATTTTATAGACCACATTCTTTGATTTTAAACCAATAAAATCAGAAACAAATAATTAAAATGTGAGTGAGAAAAAAATCTTTACTTGGAAAATTAAGGAACATACTGTATCTAATCTTTGTGTTAATGAGGAATGTTTTAAATGTATAAATAATATACATTAAAACAAAATGTAATGTATATTTATACTTTATACAAAAAAGAACGGGAAGTAGTGAAAGTGGTGCCTAAAGGATATCCTGAAATGTCCATATTATTAACAAATAAAAGAATTCAGCACTAGCTCTAATGAATTAGAAAAATGATAAAGCACAAGACTCCGAGAAGAAGTTACTAAGGATAAGGACTAAATGTGGATATGGGTGTAGCCCAGTGATAGAGCACTTGCCCTCCATATGTAAAACCCAGGGTTTGATCCCCAGCACCACACAAAAAGTTGGTGCTCTTAACCACTGAGCCATCTCTCCAGTCCTACAGCTAAATGATTTCTTAAATGAGACAAGTATATTGGTTGCACATGTAGATGTCACAACAATGTCCAATTTCCATCATGATTTCTAAATGTCTGCTCTCCATCCCTGTAGACGCCTTCTCATGAACTGTTGACATACATGACATTGAGCAGCATCTTCTGTTTTAAAAAGTTTTATCAAGTAAGCCAATAACCAAAAAAAGGCAAAAGTTGAATGTATCTGTAAAATGTAAATAGCTAAACTTTCAAGGGATAGTTTTGATTGTATAATATTTATTTCTGAATTTATTAAAATTTCATGAAGATTTTGGAGCTATCCTTCAAAGCTCCTTGATCCTTAATAAGAAGGGGGAAAACAACCCACTAGAAAAGTATAGAAAGAAAATGTTTTAAGAACTTCATAGAAGAGCAAAAACAAATGATCAACAAAAAATAGCTTCGTTTCTAGTTAGAGGGTTACAAATTAAGTAACAATGAGATGTCATTTCAAACCATCAGTACCAGGTTTCAAAGACAGGTGACAATATTTGTAGAGAAAGTTGTACTCATACATCACTGGTAGAAATTGCAAGTTTTTTAGCCTTTCAGGAAAGCAGTACATGAAACACATAAAGACATTTGACCCAGCAGTTACACTGCTGGGAATTTAGCCTGTATAATTAGAGGTGGTGTTATGAGATGATTTCTTATCAAAGAAATTATGCCCATAATGCCTTCTGCTGAGTCTTCCTCAGATCTTAAATCTTTGTATTGTTTTGAGTGATTGGTCTGGATACAAATGGAATAGAACATTGTGGCTGGAAGAAAGCTTTGAAATCATTTAGACCAGTGCTTTTCAAACTTTAATGTGTGTTGCAATCACCTAAAGAGCTTATAAAATGCAGATTGCAGGTCCCCACTGCCAAACTCTGTAGTTCAATAAGTCTGAGGTGCAGAATCTGAGAATTTGCAGTTCCTGCATTTTTCTTGCTGATAATGATATGGCTTGTCTGGCTGGGAACCACATTCTGAGGACTACTATTTAGAACATTTTTTTTTGTTTTATACATGAGGAAGCTGGAGAATGTAATCATTTTATTGAGTCACTGTTGAGAATCACAGTTACTTAGTAGCAAGAACTGGGCTAGCACCCAGTTCTTTGGGTGTTTAATCCATAGCTTTTTAGTGCTTAGCATGTTCAATGAAGTAGGGAGAATGTGATGTGTACTTTCTATTTTAGGGAAATATTAATGAACTACATACAAATCAGCTTGCCTTTTGTCCCCACTCACAGCATATCTTGCTCCTTTGAGGAAAAGAGAATTATTGCTATGTGGAAGGGACCAGACAAGGATTTGTGGTGCGTGATTATTCTTTATATAGTAGTCATCATACCCCATCTGGTTAGAGTAGACCATAGGTCCTCAACCCTGTTAAATCCAGTGTCCCCTTCTTGTAACCTTTTCAATAACTTTCCTGTCCTGACATGAAGTGCACAGATGATATAACCTATGTAACATGACTTCAGAAGATCAGTATAATGCCCTAACTCTAATATAAAAGAGAAGTAAAAGAAGATTAGTTTGTTATTTTAAAATTTTAATATGTAAATGTTCAGGGGCAGTTACACTAGAAAACAAAATGGAGTAATCAGGTTTTTATATCTATACCCTGAATGTAAAAACTAAAACTGTAGACAGTCATATAGTATGTTTGCTCTGGCAACCCAAATATGACATGACCTATTAATGTGATTTTCCTAAATAGTGAAAAATCATACTAGAATTTTTAAAACAAACTGCAGTATCCATAAGTTACCCAATAATTGCATTTCTGAAAAGCTCAGTGTATATATACTAAAACAGTGCATATAACCTGCGCGTTTATAGATAAAATAGACTTAAGTTCTAGGTTCAGATGGCAATAAAAAGCTTTCCTTTAGATGACTATTTAGTGAGACTTTTGAAAGTTTTATCAGACAGACAAGCAACCTCAATTTTGTGGGACTGTCTCAGACTTTACAAGACACCTAGTATCCCTGGCACCTTCTCATTCAGTGTCAGCTGTGCCCCCACAAAGCTTTGTCAAAACTGAAATAATATACCCACACCTTGACCCAGTACCTTAGGAACAATACTGCCTCTTGTGAGAGGAGGTTTGTGGGTAAGTGGCATTGTTTTCCTGTATTACAGACGAGCCTTCTGCCACAGTTTTGGTAATTAAGGAGATGAAATACTCTTTCTGCACTCATTTGTCACTGAAGTGTGGCATATACTAACCAACCCCATCTTCTGTCTCACTGCATTGTTGGGTGGTAGTTACCGCCTTCCATTATAGGTTTCTCCTCATGGGGGGAAAAGTAAGGAAATTTGCAAACTCAGCCACTGTTGTAATTTCCTTTCTACAGGCCCAATTTGTGTTTTCCTTTCCTGCCCTTTATCTTCTAGGAGTAATGCAAGCCCAAGTTGGGATGCCAGGAGGTGGACCAGTGCCCATGGAACGAGGACAAGGTAAATATTAATATGTGATGAATGTGGACTGGATTTGGAAATGTTCCATATCTGCACTGTCTACTCTGTCAACCACTGACCACAAGTGGTAATTTAAAGCTTAAATGAATTAAAATTAAGTTCAAATTAAGTAAAATCTGAAACTTCATTTCCTAGGCACAGTAAGCACATTCCAAGTGCTCAATAGCCATGTGTGCTAATGCTTACCACACCGGACATTGAAGATATAGAAGGTTTCTGTCATCTCAGAAATTTCTAATGGTCTAGGCTTTCCACCAAGGGATTTGGAGCCTAGCTGTACAAGAATTGATAATGCAGCAGATGCATCCTTTGTTTCCTAATAATGTAACAACTTCACAAACATGTTCCCACTTATTCTAGGAATAGCTGTTGACTTGGTAAGAAATTTGAATAGAGAACATGTAGTATATGACTAGGTGTGTAGATTATGAGATGTAAGTCCCACTGCTAACTGGGAGGGTATCGGATTTAAAAAGCATACTTGGAAAGTTTCTGTTCTACTGTGGCAGAAACCCTGTATATAACAACAATAGTCATTCGAAAATCTTTACATTATTTCTTCATGATATTGGACTTGGAAGAAAAATCAAGTACAACAATTTAGTTCAAACCAAGAGAAAGAGACAAAAAGGGATCTGAATGTGTACTGAAAAACACAGGGACTTTAATTTTCATAGACAACCTTGTGAGTTAGGTGGCGCCACCAGTCTTAGAGGAAAAGAGGGAAGCCCAAGAGCTTTAAGTTTCTCAAGAGGATAAGGTAAGTGCATACTAATGTCTGAATAATGTGGCCTGTATCTGGTGTTCTTTTCTTTGAACTTGTAAGCAGCATAGCGAAGATCGATGTGTCTAAATACAAAATCTATCCGCTTTCCATCTTTGCACACTACCACTGATTACAAAGATATTGTTCAGTGTACTCTTACTCATTCAGTTCCTGCGATGTTCCAGAACTGCACAAGAACAGAGAAGCTTAATATTTTTCTTCTTACCTTATGCCCAGTAAGAGAAACCCATCTAAAAAGCAAAAGATTAAGATACAAGCCCATGGTTTATATACAGGAGTTAGTGATTGAAGTAATGAGACTAATCTTGTCTTAGCAAGGCAAACTTCTGGCCATATCCTCACATTGCCTCTAAGCATTCCCTGCTTTTGTGCTGTTCTATGCCACCACCCCCCACCACTGTCGATATGTAGTGTATATACCCCAGAGTATTTTGGTAGCAGTGAGAATGCATTAGAGCTTCAGGGATATGTGGTATTATAAGACAGAAAAGTCAAAAATTGCTAGTTACAGGGCTAGATGTGGTGGCCTCACACCTTTAATCCCAGCACTTCTACCTCTCCCCAGGCCATCAATTCATCAGTGAAGCCTTAGCTGTTTAATACATTCTACAAGATGTCTTTCTTCCTCCTATAGCTTAGTCCCACCTTTCTGGCAAATAAATTAACAAAATTAATTGACTCATGTTTGGAAAGTATTAGAAGGATTTGTTCATGCAAAGACAAAGTGAGGTGACCTCTTTATTTCAGCTTTTAAATTGTATTACAAAATTAGAAAATTTATAGCAAAATCAAAAGTAGCTATCAAGAACAGTCGTGGTATTATCTGACTCAGCATGTCCAACAAGTCAGTGAAGCTTTTAAAAATAATTTCCGTGTTAGAGTAGCAAAAAGCCCCATAAAAAAAGAAAAGAAGACAGAGTATATGAAGTTATCAGAAAAAAGTGATAGGGAGATAGGGGAGGAGTTAGAGGGGAGGGAGTGGGCATGGATTTGATCAAAACACCTTATATGCATGTATAAAGTGCTCAATAAATTATTTTAAAAAATAATAATAATTTCCTGTAGTACCCAGCAGTAGAAACAAGAATTTTCATTTGTGCCTTGACAGCCTTACTTTGCTTGGAATCCGTGTTTGCTCTGCTCATCTGTAATGGTGAAGGGAGACAGTGAAGGGTTCTTGCTTTCCTGCCTCTTTCATCAGCGCTGTTGCCAGTCCCATCTCATTAATCTTTGCTGTCTGGTTTTTTAGAATCAAAACCTTGCTGTAGTCAGTGACTACATGTGGAATGATATTCTTTTTTTTTTTTGGTCTTTTTGAGACAGGGTCTCCCTGTAGCCCCAGCTGGCCTGCAGCTCGCTATGTAGACAAAGCTGGCCTTGAACTCACAGAAATCCACCTGCCTCTGCCTCAGGAGTACTGGGATCAAAGGCGTGCACCACCACGCCTGACCCCTTGAATTTTCTGTGCTTTAAAATAGGACAAAAACAGTATTGTCCCACTTCTGTTGTGGCCACTAAATCTCACATGCTACATTCATTCCAATTTCTTTCATGTTTTGCCTCTGAAAATATGTTCATCTTTGCTTTCTCTGTTTTATTTCTTTGTTCATAATGGTATTTAGAGATATAAGGGGAAATGTGGTCGTATAAGACAGAAAAGTCAAAAATTGCTAGTTATAGGGCTAGACCTGGTGGCACACGTCTTTAATCCCAGCACTCAGGAGGCAGAAGCATGCGGATCTCTGTGAGATCTAGGTCAGACTGGTCTACATAATGAGTTCCAGGTCAGCTAGGGCACAGTGAGACCCTGTCTCAAAAGCATACTTTTTAATTTTAAAAAATTGTTGGTTATTCTTGCCCAAATAAACCTAGTGACCCATAGACTTCCCTTTAGGAAGATGTCTGGTCAAAATGGAACTGTTTTGAATACCAAACAGGCCTAGTATAGTTTAGGAAAGTTTGTTGCCTGGGGCAAGCTAATGAACTCTTGGCTTCTCAATTTACCTGTGTATGTGTATGTGTATGTGTCTGTGTATGTGTATGTTTCTGTGTGCGTGTTCCAGCTGTTTTAAGTGTCTACTATTTCTCCTTTTGAACTTACTGCTCACCTAGGAACCCTACAGCACTCGCCCGTGGGACCTGCCGGGCCTGCATCTATTGAGCGAGTTCAAGGTACCCATTGTATCTGCGGGTTTCCTTTTGTTTGTGGTGTTCAGGGTGGGACGTTGAGAGGAAAAGATCTGCTTGGCAGTCATCCTCACGTTCAGAACCCCAAAAGGGCAGTGTTTTGGGTTTTTTTGTTTTTTTGTTGTTGTTTTTTGTGTTTTTTTTTCCTATTGAGGCAACAAGCCTAAGATTGACCTCTTCACACAGGGCAGAGAACATGGATGATATGGGCATCTGTCCGAGGCTGTACTCCCTCCCTACTGGTGTCAGGAGGCTTGGATGGAATAGCAGTGTGTAAGGAGACAGCAGGTTCTTGCAGAGCCATGGCAGTGTTCATATATGCCAAGACCCTACCTCTCTTGTGACTCTGGTCCTTGAACTAAGATTGATTAGAAGGAAAACCAGGAGCATAAGTTTCTTCAGGTCACAGTGCTAGTCCTTGACAGGTTACTCCCCAGTTTGCTCTTTGTATAATTCCATCCATACCTCTGACATGGCACAGATTCTGCCTACACCCTGCTTCTGTTCTTGAGCTGCAAGAGGATTCTGCTGTGGTGAGGTTTCACCCACTCTAAGGTGTCTAAATTATGTTGTCAGTGGTACAGAGTCATTTCTTGTTTCCTTATGTGTCTTTCACAGCAGTAACTCCCCATTTGTTTCCCTGTCAGTGCCAATGCAAGACCCCAGAGCAGCTATGCAGCGGGGATCCTTGCCTGCCAACGTTCCAACTCCTCGTGGTCTGTTAGGAGATGCTCCCAATGACCCACGGGGAGGCACTTTACTTTCTGTAACTGGAGAGGTAGAACCTAGGTAAGTACTGACATAGAAGGAAACAGTTTGAGAATTTAGGGTTTTTTCCTTACCTTGAGAGAAAACTCTTTCTGCACCAGTTGGACCTCTTTGCCTACTTCAAAACATAAAAAATTATTTGTGGCCGCTGTCCAAAACTAAGCACTTTTTCTAAGGCAGAATTGTAGAGTTCAGAAGGTAACTTTGCGCAAACCATTGACTACTGTGTTTTTAGAACTTGTAAATTCTAGTAATATATACTTAAACAAGGAAAACTGAGGTCATGGTAAAATGAGTAGTAACAATAGTTGTTGATGTTAACAGGGATCATATCTTTGACTCTACCCTAAGTATTTAACTTAGATCATCTCATTGGATCTTCTCTAAGCTGGGAGTGTAGCACAATGGTAGAGAAATTACCTCTCAAGGCACTAGGTTCAGTCCCCCAGCCCCACAAAGATAGACAGACAAATCTAGGCCATACAGCCCTAGAATATGGATGTCATTAGCCCCATTTTACAGATAGAGAAACTAAGGCATAGAGAAACTAAGTTAGTACCCAGATCACACAGCTAATAAATGATAAGAACCTAGATTTGAGCCCATACAGTCTGAATCAGACCCTGTGTTGTTAAGCACTATACTGGCTCATTGTATATATAATAACTCCCCATTAATTCTTCTTTAATTATGA
The DNA here is from genome assembly GCF_000622305.1 of Nannospalax galili. Classification (NCBI taxonomy): domain Eukaryota; kingdom Metazoa; phylum Chordata; class Mammalia; order Rodentia; family Spalacidae; genus Nannospalax; species Nannospalax galili. The sequence continues at coordinate 1,342,202 of NW_008351466.1, read as the reverse complement.
GTGACCTGACCAAAGAGGAAATTGTGGAATACATGGATTTATATTCACTGGCTTTTCTTTGAACTGTTTGCTGTTATTTTCATATTAGTGTTAATTTCTTGATGCTTATGCGAGTTCTTCATTGGGTGTTTACTTATCGATCTTCTGGTTGACGCTTCATTTTTGGTTTGTTCTGCTTTAAAATTATATCACTTTCCTCCATCTCTAGAGGTTACCTCGGACCACCACCACCTCATCAGGGTCCACCCATGCACCATGTTCCTGGCCATGAAGGTCGTGGACCACCCCCACATGACATGAGGGGTGGCCCATTAGCTGAACCTAGACCTCTAATGGCAGAGCCAAGAGGACCCATGCTAGATCAGAGGGGTCCACCCTTGGATGGCAGAGGTAAGAGGAAACCACACCACAAGGCCAGCTGGTAGTCATGGGTTGATGAACCTGGCTGTCTTCAGCTCTTATGTGGGACAGAGGAGTTCTAAGCATCTTTGACATTTACCTACCTACAAGTCTGATGAACTAGAAAGGAGACAAGTGTCATAGATGAAGAAAAATAAAATTAGAGAAATAGAAATGCAGGTTAGTGACTATACAGTGGTTTTCTTACAACTTTATAGGTGGAAGAGATCCCCGAGGAATAGATACACGAGGGATGGAGGCCCGAGCCATGGAGGCCAGAGGTCTAGATGCCAGAGGACTAGAGGCCCGTGCCATGGAAGCTCGTGCTATGGAGGCTCGTGCCATGGAAGCCCGTGCCATGGAGGCCCGTGTGATGGAAGTCCGTGGGATGGAGGCCAGAGGCATGGATACCAGGGGCCCAGTACCTGGCCCGAGAGGACCTATGCCTAGTGCAATGCAGGGTCCCAGTCCAATGACCATGGGGGCTGTTGTTCCCCAGGGATCCAGACAGGTATGTATACTACTTCTAGCCTCTATTAGGAAATCTTAATCTATTTGAGAATTTGTTATCGAAGCTCATTTTATTGCCTTCTGTCTTGAATGAATGATTATCTGCCTGTTAGAAAGGGAAAACTAGGATGTCCCTTACCTCTGTACCCCTTTGGGGAGGAATTCTCTGGCCACCAGGATTATACCCCAAAGGACAACCTTGTCTCACAATTTCAGTACCCTCTGAAAATTTATAGATCAGGGAATACTCTTCATCAGGGGTACAAACCAACATCAGTTAGAAAGCTTCTTAAAAAAAAATCTTGCCCAGATTTCACGCATATTGATGAATAGGATGTTGAACATGGGAATATTGGGAAACCTCCCCAAAATGATTCTAATAGACAACTCCAACTAAGAACCACTGAGCTAAAGCATGTGAGGAACTGTGTTCATTTCGATCATCTTTGGGAGGCATAAATTTCTGTGGACTTAGTGTTATCACAGCACCTAAATGAACGGCATCTGAACAGCAGTTCACATATGATTACCTTAAACTCTGGAGCTGAAATCTGCCTCTTCCCTCTCGTCTTCACTTGGCTCTCCAGCAGTGTGTATGTGCTGCTTTGTGGTGGTCACCTCCGCCCTCGTCATCTTCAGTTGGTTGTAGAGAGATGGTATTTGTGTGTTTTCCCTGAGTCTTTCTTTATGTTGACTCCATTTTTCCTTCTTTGTATTTCCCTCTTCCCACTTTCCTATGTTTATGTGTCTTCCACTGCGTTGGGGGTGGGAAGAGAAAGAGGAAAGAGAAAAGAATATAAAAGCTGGAATGGAATATGCCAGTCATCCATTTCTCTCATTTTATGGATGTGGAAACTGAAGGACAAAAACTAAGGTGATGTGGCCAAATTCATGGAACTAAGAAGTGACCGAGTAAAAAAATGCAGCTCTTTTCCATTCTGCTAGTATTGTGTGTGTGTGTCTGTGTGTCTGTGTATCTGTGTGTTTATGTCCCTGTAATCCTCTTCAAGATAGAAGTATTTTTTTTTCTTGGTATAAAATAAAAAAGTATTCTGGGCCTGGAGAGATGGCTCAGTGGTGAAGAGTACTGACTGGTCTTGCAGGACCTGGGTTCGATTCCTAGCACCCACATGGCAGCTAACCACCATCCTCTAACTCCAGTTCCAGTGGATCTGACACCTTCTTCTGACCTCCTCGGGCATTGCACAACATGGGTGCACTTACATGCAGACAGTATGCTCATACACATAAAATAAAAAGAATAAATAAAATATCTTTGAAGTATTCTGTTGCTTTTCAAGTTTTGATCTTTATTTATTTTATTTGTCTTTTTTGAGACAGGGTCTTCCTGTAGCCCCAGCTGGCCTGGAACTCAGTATGTACACCAGGCTGGCCTCATAGAGATCCACCTGCCTCTGCCTCCTGAGTGATGGAATTAAAGGTGTGTGCTGCCACGCCTGGCTTAAGTTTGGCTTTTTAAAAAATGTTTTTGTGGGGGCTGGAGAGATGGCTCAGTGATTAAGAACACTGGTGGTTATTGCAGAAGACCCGGGTTCGAATCCCAGCACCCACATGGCAGCTAACAGCTGTCCCGTAACTCCAGTTCCAGGGGATCCGACAGCCTCTTCTGTCCTCCGCAGGCATTGCACAACATGGGTGCACTTATATACATGCAGGCAATACACACATACACATAAAATAAAAATAATAAATTTTTTAAAAAATGTTTTTGTGGACCTCGATTTTTATTGTGCCCTTTATGATCAGTAGCCTCATAATAGACATGGTTTTTGTTGGTTGGTTGGTTTTTGTTTGCTTGCTTGTTTGTTTGAGACAGGGTCTCACTATGTAGCCCCAGCTGGCCTAGAACTCACTATGTAGATCAGGCTGGCTTCAGATCTATCTCACAGATATCCTCCTGCCTCTGAAGTGCTGGGATTAAAGGCATGCACTACCATGCCCCACCTAATAGACATGGGTTTTTTTTGGGGGGGGGGATTGTTGTTGTTTGTGGTGTTTTTGTTTTTGTTTTTATCTTTTTGAGATAGTGTCTCCCTGGAGCCCCAGCTGGCCTGGAACTCACTGTAGACCAGACTGACCTTGAACTCACAGAGATCTGCGTGCCTCTGCCTCCCGATTAAAGGTGTACACCACCACACCTGGCTAATAGACATGTTTTTTGTATATACTTTCAACAATTATTGAGCACTAAATACCAAGCATAATACAATGGATATAGTAGTGTGAACAGCAAGTCTCTGCCCCCAGAAACTTTGTATTAACTGGATAGACAAATACCAAATTATTACACTATATGCTTAGGTAATTAGACTGACCATTCTCTGCTAGTACTTGAACGTATTACTCTGTATTGTTAATTGTTCGGGTTTTGTTCAAACCTAGAACATCAGACACTCACAGCCCAATATAGTTTTTATTAATAGTCTATGAAGCCAGTTAGGATCCAAGATACAGAAAATAAGAAGTTCGTCTTCATACTTTTGTTTTGTTTGAGATAGGGTCTCACTGTGTAGCCCTGACTGGCCTGGACTCACTATGTAGACCAGGCTGGCCTTGAATTCACAGTGATCCATCTGCCTCTCCCTCAAGAGTCCTGGGGTTAAAGACACAAACTACCACACCTAGCTTTAATCTTCATAATGTTTAAATTTTTAAAAATTAATATATTCACCTAAAATAAATATATACATAATGCATTCAGTAACCTATAAAAGCTATATGTTAAGAGACTTTCCTGTGCCTCTCACTTGTGATAGGTAATTACTCTTATAGATAATTGCCTTTATTATATTTTTAATGTAGCCTTCCAATAAATAACAAATACAATTTATTTTATCCTTTTTATGGTCTGTGGGGATTTTTTACTTAAAAATAAATCCTTAATTTATCATTTTAAATCAGACTTAAAATGTAATTCCATTTCATCCAATTAGAATCATGTAGTTAAAAGGCTTGTTACTACTAGGGTGATTAATTTGTCATACAAAGGAGGACACATATTTTTGTTTTTTTTTGTTTTTTTTGAGACAGGGTGTCCCTGCAGCCCCAGAGCCCCAGATGGCCTGGAACTATGTAGACCAGGCTGGCCTTGAACTCACAGAAATCCACCTGCCTCTGCTTCCACACTTGCAGCACCACACCTGGAAGGAGGATACCTTTGAGAGTGAAGGTGCTGTTAATAATTCATTCTTGAAACAAAAGCATGAACTGATACTGTCTTGGGCAAACCAAGACATATTGTCACTCTTGGCAGAACATGTACTCCTGGAAATCTAGACTGGCCATTATTGGATTGCTTATGTCACATTACAGTCTCTAAAATTATTATTGATAAGTATTAATAAGCTCCCAAAAGATTCTACCCATGAATGGTTCCGATCCATAACAGATTTGGTATTGATGACAGAACAGAACAGTGATGGTATTTTAGTACTGTATAAAGATGTACTGCTGCTTCATGTATTCAGTGTCTTAGAAGAGAGTTAATGCATGGAAGTGAGTGTTCCAGATGAAAGAACTATTTTAAAACTATTTTGAGTTCTTTTGATAAAAAGGACTCATCAAAAAAGTTCTTTTGCACTTTTTTGTATGCTCCCTGTTTTCTTTAATACAGACATATGTTATTCATTTTTGATTACTCAAAGTCAGGATTAAAATAGATTCATGATTTTATGTGTTGTATACAAAACCTAGATCTCTCCTGTGGGGTATCTGGCCCTCTTCACTAGCCGGCTGTCACCTCGTTCTTTACATTGCAGCCATGATAGGTGTTTCTATTTCTTTTATGCTTTGCTGCTCCTAATCTTCTGGGGAGGTAGGTAACAAGCTTGTTAACAATTTGTATGGAATAAAGGTACGTAAGCTCTGAGTACATTGCTCTGGCATAGAGCCCATATAACAGCTCTAGGTGCATAACAGCCTTTTCCTTGGGTTCTGATAGTCTTCCAAAGGGGGTGGACTCACTAACAGTCTTAAATACCACTAAGTATGCTATAACTGCTCTTTATTCTTTTACTCGGATGAATTTCTTGGTCTGTATTGAGCAGAAAGCAATTGCTTTATGCTCTCTACAGAAAGCTCTGAAAAGCAAATGTTGGGCTAGTAGTAATCTTTTCCCCAGAAGTCTTCCTATCTCCTTTCTGCCTCTCTCACATATGACCATCTCCGTCTTATGGGCTAGAGAGCCCTATGTGAATAGCTACCTGTGTGTGATTGAACTAGAGGTAGGCAGTAGCCTTTTCAAAGTAGCTTCCCCAGTGAATCAGTGTACATTATGTTTAAACTCACTTGGCTTTACTTGTGTTTCCTCTGAGCAGTAGTTTTCTCGAGTGTGTGTACCCAGTTTTCCCTGAGCTTATTTGACTGAATTTTGCTAATTAGATGGTACTCGCTTGTGCTATGTGACATTTGTTGACTGTGCTAGAACTGTGATAAGCCAAGTATCTGGAACTCACTAGTTGATCTTTGGCTAAACCCTGCCTTCTGCCATTGCTAACAATATAAGCTGATCTTCAGATTCATATGTTCTTTTCCCTCCTATTCATCTGAAGATCATTGCTGGGTTCAGGAGTTCTGAAGACTCCTCTCTCTTTGTGCACATAGGTCCCAGTCATGCAGGGAGCAGGCATGCAAGGAGCGAGCATGCAAGGCACAAGCCAGCCTGGTGGCTTTAGTCCAGGACAGAGCCAAGTCACACCCCAGGATCATGAGAAGGTAAGCAACACTGTCTGACTGCCTCCCTATGCACAAATTTAGTCTTTTTGATCTTTTCACAGTTTCCATGTGGCGATCCTGGGTCTTCAAAGTCCCTTTGGAGGTGATGTTTACTCTAACTTAGAACTTTATTATGATCTTGTTGACTGAGCATTTAGGGACCTTTTCCTAAATGTATGAAGTGAATAAAAATGGTGACTTACTTGGCATTTCAGATTCATCTACCAATAGCAATTTTTTGTGTGTACAAGCCAAATTAATCTAAAATTTCAAGCTTCTTTCTACCTCCCCTTTCTGCCTTATCCCTAAAAATAATAGCAGATTCACCACACAAATTTGCCTTTCTGTTGTTATACTTGGCTATTGTTGGGAGCTCATGTCTGATGGAAAGGCTTAAACTTGTGAAAAAGAAAAACTTTCAAAACAGGAATAAAAACTGAAGAATTCCCAGGGCTCACAGATACCGTCTTAGTCTGCAGGAACTTTGAGTTCATGAGGTTTCTGTTTTGATTCGTCTAATCTTAGGTATTTTATTTTACTCTTGCTTTCTTCATTGCGCTTTTTTACACTGGATTTTCCTTTTCTTTTTGGCCTGTTGTTTGTTTTGTGTGTATGTGAAATATCCTTCCTTTTTCCATTTTGCTTCATATCCCACTACAGTAGCTTTTTGGACAGAAGCTGGTGGTGTTTTTTTGTTTTTTGTTTCTGGTTCATCATTGAAATTCACAACCTTCCTTTCCTTGCACAGGCTGCTTTGATTATGCAGGTCCTTCAACTGACCGCAGACCAGATTGCCATGCTGCCTCCTGAGCAAAGGCAGAGTATCCTAATCTTAAAGGAACAAATACAGAAATCCACTGGAGCACCTTGAAAGGTAAGCTGGCTAGCACTTGGGCGGGACTAGCTCCTTCTGCATTTGAAGTCATACTTCCAATCTTCAACAAGATGATGTACTCTGAGGCTCTCAGTCTTTTCCACTAGGCTCTCTTTAGCCTTCAGCAGTCAGCACCTCTGGGTGGTGCTGTAGAACATTTGTTTAGTTGTTGAATTACTTATGATCATCAACCTTTTCTAATGATGAAAGTAATAGACACTTTAACAAAATTAATAAGATACAGGAATGTAGAAAATTAAAGGAAGGGATGGCTAGATGTCTGAGCAGATAAAGACACTTGCTAGCAAGCCTGACAAATTGAGTTTGATTTCCGGAATGCATTATTGTGCATGGAGAGAGCCAACTGCCCACAAGTTGTCCTCTGACTTCTGTGGGTGCGCAGTGACAAGAGTGTGCTCCACAGGGCTGGAGAGATGTCTCAGTGGTCAAGAACACTGGTTGTTCTTGCAGAAGACCCGGGTTTGAATCCCAACACCCACATGGCAACTAACAACTGTCCGTAACTCCAGTCCTAGGGGACCCTACAGCCTCTTCTGACCTCCATGGGCATTGCACGACACGGGTGTGCTTACCTACATGCAGGCAATACACACATACACATAAAATAAAATTAATTAATAATAAATAAATAAATAAATAAATAAATCGTAATGGTAAAGAGCCCAACTTCCTGAATTCCATTTCCCCAACAGAATGTCTCAATAAAGTTTGGTATGTATCCTTTCACAATCACTTATTTTATTCCCAACCATTCCATCAAAATGGAGAAAATATAAAGTTTTTCAATAAAATATGTAACTATTTCAGTTTCTAGTATTTGTCTCATAATGAGTATTTTTTAAGACAGCATGTCATGTAGTCCAGACTAGCCTTGAACTCATTGTGTAGCTGAGGATGACCTTGAACTTCTGATCCTCCTGCCTCCACCTTCCAAGTGCTGAGTGCTAGGATTACAAGCGTGTGCCATGACACTAGGCTTATGCAATGCTGGAAATACAACTCAGGGTTTCATGCATGCTATGTAAGCACTGAGTTACAGCACCAACCCCTGTAATGAATATTTTGATGGTTAACTATTACAGGGCATTTAAGGTAGTAGATGTCCAGTGTCAGCATCAGTTTCTATACATTTTGGAGATTACTGCATTCTACCAATACTCTTCTTGTTCATCATTCAGATAAGAAGGATTCAGGTAGACTATCTCATAAATAATCATGTGACCTAATTTGATGTCTAAAACTTATTTCATCTTAAAAATATTTTCCCAACATCTTTGTATTTCATAAACAATTCTATTCTCCAAAAGCAGTTTAAAATCCATATTGTGCCAATACCTGCTAGGGTGTCTCCTATGGAATCGTTACTTTTTCACCCATATATGTTAGACTCCAATCCATATGTTACCCTATGATAGTGAAATCATTTATGCTAATTAGCAGTTGTACTAAATATATTTTATTCTATATTTGTAATGCCTTTAAAACTCCCAAACTACAAATGTGCATCATATCTACTTAGGCTTTAAATGACTTAACTGTAACTGGAGGCCATCATAAATGGATGGCTGACTAGACTTTGGTATGACCAATGTTTTACCTTTTTTTCCATATATACCCAACATTCTATTTTCTTCATTAAAAATATGGACTATATATCATATTCATAGGAATTTGCTTTTTTTAATTATGTCAGAGAAGGCATTCTCTGCAATGTGAGGAAATGACTGGTTTTGGAGCGTGAAGACAGAAATCTTTCTGAAGGTTTTTTCATTATGTCCTTCTGATTGTATCTTATTTGCCTTGCATATTTAACCGTTGTTAGGGCAAGATCTTTATGGGTTTTTGCCTTTTGAAATAATCATAGATTCATGGGAAGTTGGAAAAGCAGTACAAAGAGCATCGTGTATGCTTCACACAGCTTCCCTCAGTGATAGCATCTTATGTTTTTGCCTTGTAGTATGAGGCCAAGCAGTTGTCCTTGGTAAATTACTGTGAGCTGGACTACAAGCCTTATTCAGGTTTCACCATTTGTTAGCCCACAGTAATTCATGGCAATGGGTGTAAGCCTACAACTGTGTGATTTTATGTTCAAGATTTTACTTCTGGCTGGTATTTAAGCATGTTGTAGCTGAAATATTGGCTCTCCATCCTGTGCTTAGATAATTGTGGTTCCTGTCATCACAAACAGGCTTAGTTATCATCACCATTAGAGATAAGTAGTTCTTGAGCTGGGGAGATGGCTCAGTCCCTAAAGTGCTTGCCATATAAATATGAAGACCCGAGTTCAAGCCCCAGAACCCATATAAGAAATTGGGTTTGGCAGCACTGGGGAGGTAAAGATGGGAAGATCCTTAGGACTTCCTAGCCAACCAGCCTAGCTTAATCAGTGAGCCCCAGGTCCCAATGAGAGGTCCTATCTCAAAAAACAAAGTAGATGGCCATCCTAAAGAATAACACTCACAGGTTCTGACTTCTGCATTCATGCCAAAGCATACAAGGAGGAAAGAAAGGAGGGAGAGAGGGAAGGAGGGAGGAATTCTGAGGTAAGGGATGTTTTACTCTCTATGGTACATTTGTCAATTTTATAGGCATGTTGGATTGTCACAACTTTAGAGAGTGTGGGATGCCATTGGCATTCAGTAGGCACAGATTCTCCTGAATATCCCATAATGCACAAGCCTTCTCCCTAAGGTAATATAAGACTGACTGAAAATGTCCACGTTATGCTAAGGTTGAGAAGCCCTACTACAAAGAACAATAGCTTTGAGGTGGAATGCAGCATGAAGCAGACAAAATTCTGCCCTGGCAATTTGATCTTCAGCACATCCTCCCTCCTCTAAATCAGTTTTTGGGTTTTCTTTCTTGATACTTAGGAAAGAGAATTCTACTTATAATGGCTTTCTTCCAACTTTTTTTTACAGGTTTTCAAAAATACCTGGCAACAAATCTGGAAATATAATTCTATAACATTGTTGAAATGTTGAAAATGTGGTGATTTCTGCATCCTAACCCCCAGTGACTCAAATTAGTGCCAGGTGGAGGACTCACATCGCCTTCTCTCCAAATGAAAGCAGTTCATGTTGTTGTCTTAGTTTGTATATTTTCTGTGACTTGAAATAAATTTTGAACACAATTTTAGTATACCACAAATTGATACATATGACCCTTTCGCTTTTAAGAAGCGAAATACCAAGGGTAAACCTTAGATGTATTTCTTACCCTTACTACAGCATTATACTTAATGTTATATTGCTATAGCTCTGTTTTTGCTTTAGCCTAAACATTTATTCTTCTTGGTGGTATTTAAGAGTTTCTCAGAAGCAGTATTTTCCAGAACTTTGTTTTTGGCGAATTTGCTTCCGGTGAGATAAGGCTTTGCCCTTTGAAAACTTTCTAGATTTTCTGAATCTTCAGAGTCTGAAGAAAACATGTGCTTGGAGCCATAAAATGGTCAAACAAAGCAAATAGCATACTACAGTAGTGTGTTTAGGAAAATCCAATTATCAAAATGTATTGTTTTGGTCAGTAGCTGATCTGAACATTATAGCTCAGAGTTAAGACAAAGGTTGTGTTGGCACTGTTTTGTGTATGTGTCAACAACCCATGTTATTTTTCGTGTGCTCAATTTTAATAAGTGAAATCAAATGAGCAAAATATATTTCATCCTATCTTGCAGAAAGTCACAAACCTTGCAGCCCTACCATAGTACCAGACTTACCCCAGGAACTTCAAACAGAAAAAAACTTTTACATTCTTCTCAGTTCTTTTAAGAGGACCAAGTATAGAGCACAGGGTGGGGCAGGGGGGCAGGTAAGATTGCCCAATAAGAGTTGCCTGCTTCCTTGCAAGTAGGGGTGAAGGTAATTAGTGCCATTAGCTAACTCTAACATGTAGGGTATCCTTGCCTTGTGTTCTCCTATAATAGCATTAAGGAGGAATGTGATTTCTGTCCATCAGGTCAACCTCAAGAGACAAAGAGTTGCCTTAATAGTAAAGTTTACTGGAACTACTTTTGAGTGTATTTATATTCTCAGAACTCTACCTTTGGGTTAAGTGAATTAAAATCGTGACATATGCTTATAGAGTGTGATATCATATTGCTTACATGTCAAGCAAAAGAATGCAAAGATAAGATCATGATATTAAAATTAAGGGATTTTTCTAAACATATAATCATTTACAAATGAAAATTTGCTGAATATGTCATACTATAACTGTCAAGAAAAAAATGCAAAATAGCTAAGAACTCCCTGGGTATCCTGCTCATACCCAATTCAACTGTGATGTTAATTATGTATAGAGTTCGTTGTCTTCATTACCTTTTCTGCCTTCTTCATAAATGAGACATTGATGTGTTGACTTTGGCAGCCGTCATCTCTTAAAGTGTCAATATATTTGGACATGGAAACCAAGAGTAAAGCATTTCTAGTTAGGAACTCAGATTTCACATAACAGGTTCCAAATCAAAGTCACTGGAGATGAAATTATTTGGTAAGCAGGTGTCTTATAGGAACTGTATCCTAGGAGTTCCATTTTCCCAAAGCCTCATTAAACTTAATTTGGTTAACCGACATTCAGGTTCATAAAGAAAACAGCTGAGGCATGCCAATGTATCCCTATGGAAACATCAGTATTTTTACTGGTATAATAATACAATTAGCTACCACAAGTCCATGACCTACCTTTATTGTGTTCAGACTGGTGATTGAGAAATTATTTCACTAATCTTTGAAACTACAGGTTCCTAGATGATTGGAAACAACCATTTGTTCATTCTTGATCAATAAATGGTAGAAAATAGGTGATCTAGTGTTAAATCTACAGAAACAATCTGATAAATCTATAATGAGTTTAATTGAGCACATGAACTGTGGGATTTTTCTCCCTCTGGAGAATCTGGGGCTTCTTTCCTAGTGATTCACTGTGACTCACATCCCAGAACAGCTGTGGTTATTGTGCTTAAGTTGGGTAGATGGGAAATACGGACATTGTTATAGAAAGAAAGAATGTGACATTTAGTGAATGCTTCCTCAATGAATAGGTAGGATCTGGAAAACATCAAAATTATGAATATTTTCTTTTTACGTGACATTCAAAAAGTCCTTTAACAAAAAATAAGAAAGAGCTTCTATTGATGGGATAAGTCATCCCCTGGTAGAGGTCAAACCTACCTGATTATTTCCAACAATGAAAGATGACAGTATGCTTCCAGTTGTAATACAGTTTTGATTACAACTAATAAATTTCAAATGGAACACCCAGGAAAAGTAAGATGTGTTTAATAAACAAAGATGAATCTTTCTCTTTTTGACAAGCAAAAATAAAGTGTAAGTTGCTGGTCACACTGGATAAGATTATGTTTAACAGAATGTACCTAGTGTGTATGATGTGGAGATGGGACTCTTGGTAATTGTATGTCCATTGCCTATTATTTATGATTATTGTTTTGTTATTGATTCAATAAATCTTTATTTTAAAAGTCACCCTACTTAGAAATCTTCTGTGAGGGCAGGAGGGAGGGGTGATTATGAACCAAAGTCCAGGAAATGGCAACATTTGAAATTAACAGAGTCACCTGAGGTAAAGTTATTCAAATGTAAACCAGCAAAGCTCAGCTAAAGTCAGGTTTTCCAGCAGGATTTACAGTTATTTTCTCCCAAAGTGATCTATGCGCTTTGCAAGTATTGTGACTTCTGAAGTTCTCAGATTGACAAAGTATGAGGAAATTGAATACAATTTTTTTTAAGGCAGAGAGTGAAGAAGACGTGTGAGGCACGGTATTATCCAGTGACTGCGCAATCCTGACCAGAGCAAATAAATTGAAGATAGAAGAGAGAACATGCAGACTACTGTGCTTCTATAATTCAAAAAATTTCTTTGTTGAAGTAGAATTGAACCTTCCTAGGATCCAGACTCGAGTATCGGTGACAGCATTTGCTCAGGCTCTTTGCCAAAGTCTGAGGGCCACATAAGAAAACTCCCACCACAGACCTGTAGGAACAGAACAATAGTGATTACCTGGATGCAATGAAGGTTGCTGATGGCAGTGAAAATTCTAGGCCTCTGCTACTCCCAACAATGTCAAATAAATAATTCAGTTGTTGACTCACAAACAGCTATGATTACCAGCACAAGACTGGGCCCATCATTCTGTCATGGACCCAGGAGGGGCTCACAAGGCCCCACACTTCTCTGATGAACTACTATCATTTAATGGTTGCTAGAAAAGGGAGCAACATTAAATTTTCTTTATTTTCTTCAGTGGTGCAGTGAGATTGCCCACACTCCTGTAAATAAACTCTCACCCTTGCTCATGAAGCAACCTAATTAAACTCACTTGGTCACTGAAAAGATTGATCCCTGTTGATTCGTGAACTGGATAATACACTCCAAATCTTTCTTCCCTTATGTGGAGATCACTAAGTGCCCCCCACAAAATATATGTGCATTTCTCCAGTTCTCTGTTTTGTTGAGCAGTGTCTACAAGAACAGTTCCTTCTCTTTGAATGGAGGCTAATGAGGACAACAATCACCTCATCATTGACACTTATTTTACCAAAACCTTGGATGTCTGTCCTTGTGGGGAAGGGGTGTACAACACATGCACGGATGCCATGACTCAAGTATGAAGGTCAGAAAACAGCTTGCAGGAGTTGCTGCTCTCCTACCAACTGGAAGGTGAGAGAACACAGGCATGGTGGCAAGTGCCTTTATCCACTGAGCGATCTTGCTGGCCCTTTTTAATTTTCAATAAGAATATAAGGATGACACAAATAACTACCCTGTTCTTCTTAAACTCTGATTGTACAGACTCAACTAACTAAAGTAGAAGGCACTTACTTGGGGTAGGCAGTAGCTATTGTAGAAAACTCATTGTCCCACATTGGTCTCCCAAAGGAGGTTTTCTGTTTCAGACCTGTCAGGATGTCAGTGGCCTTGTCAAAGTTTAATGCTGCATGACCAGCCTGAAGTTAGAGAAATGTGAAGTTAGGAAACCCAAGTTTGATAGCTGCCCCTTCTTTAAGCCACTTTTAAACTTGGATTTGAGGATGAAGCCAGCTAGGAAATTTTAAGAAATAATTATTTCTGATCAGAATGCACTATATCTTGTTCAGCAGTCATCTTACATTCGATAATGGAATCAGTCTTTTATTTGAACTCACAATGTTGCTATCCCAGCCAGTGAGGAAGAGACGGTAATTTAGGAAACCTATTTTTCCTAATTCCTCCATCTCCTGTTCCAGGGAACTCAGTAGGTTGTTGAACCAGGCAAAAGCACCTGTCTCTCTGCAGATCCAGTAGAAATAGATCTGAAATCAGTAAAAGAGTCCAAACACTTATTAAGTGTCCTTTACAATGTCACAATGTTGCTATCCCAGCCAGTGAGGAAGAGACGGTAATTTAGGAAACCTATTTTTCCTAATTCCTCCATCTCCTGTTCCAGGGAACTCAGTAGGTTGTTGAACCAGGCAAAAGCACCTGTCTCTCTGCAGATCCAGTAGAAATAGATCTGAAATCAGTAAAAGAGTCCAAACACTTATTAAGTGTCCTTTACAATGTATACTGGGATCTCTCTCTCTCTCTCTCTCTCTCTCTCTCTCTCTCTCTCTCTCCTCCTCCTCCTCCTCCTCCTCCTTCTCCTCCTTCCTCCCTCCCACCCTCCCTTCTTTCTTTCTGAGATGGTCTCACTTTGTAGCTCAGGCTGATCTGGAATACATAATAATCA
>NW_008351466.1:1309445-1327263 GCF_000622305.1 Nannospalax galili | reverse complement strand
TCCTGATAGGAATCCTAGAAACTGACTGACATATATGTATACACACACACACACACACACACACACACACACACACACACACATATATTGATCAAGTCTAAGGGTAAGTCACATTATACATTTTGAGTAGCCAGACTTCTGGCAAACTTCCATTACACAAAGAGCCCTCCAAGGTCATCTTTATTATAAGGAGATCATTATGTTAAGCAAAATAAGCCAGACTCAGAAAAAAATCCTGCTTACTTTGTCTCATATAGGGAATATGAAAATAGAATGAGGACTCTGAGGAAAAGGAAGGGACTAGAGAGGGCAATGGGGAATGAATACGGTTACAGTAAAGGATACACTTTAATGGAAATGTCATTATGAAATATTACTACATCAATGAATATAAAATGACACGATGAAAAAGTTTAAAATAAAAATTAAAAGTTCAACCTGGCGTGGTGGCACACGGCTTTAATCCCAGCACTCAGGAGGCAGAGACAGGCAGATCTCTGTGAGTTCAAGGCCAGCCTGATCAACATAGTGAATTCCAGGCCAGCTGGAGCTACAGGGAGATCCTGTCTCAAGAAGAGACCAGAGGGGAAAAAAGTATTCTCTCCAGATTATAAAACGTTCTTTTAAATGTTTTAATAAGAACAACCCTGGGCAAACAGAAATGGCTTTGATTTGGAGAGTTAAAGCACTGTAGGGTTGAGAGAGAAGCTACCAGCCAGTGTATTTCTCTTCTATGGTAACTGAACTGGTAAGATCAAGAGGACACCAACAGCTGGCAGACTGCGAGGCACCAAGGCGGGGCTGAGCCCAGACACCTGGGGGAATGGACCAGTGTCCCCAACCCTGGGTACCACTACAGTTCATCAAAGATGCAGGATCTGAGGGATGCATAGGGTGGCCCAGGGCTGCTAGAAGGCACCTCTGACTCACTCAGCGTTTGCCGCTCACCGCATGGGCAGATCACTCAATTCTAACTTCAAAGACGTTCTCACCCCCTCATCAACTATTAAAACCTCAAGCTGTAACATCATTAGCCCGGTCAGGCCCAGGCCAGTGGAAAAGCGACATGTGGGAATGTACCTTTTGTGTTTTGAGCTTGTGGTCTGCACGCTGAAATTTGTACCAGATGGATTTCAAGATGGAAGCAAAGGGAGTTACCCCAATTCCTGCCCCAACCAGTACAGCCACTTCAAACTGGAAAACATCCTCACTGACGGTGCCGAAAGGACCGTCCACCTGAATCCTAGCAGGCGACATAAGACAAAAGACAAGTGAAGTCTCATCTCCATCAGCTGATAGCTGCCCACTTATTTTAATCATATGCTATCTTACCAGACTGGTGCTTCAAAAAGGAAATGTTTTTTTTCCCTTTGGTCAGTCTTCATCTTATTTTGAGTCTCTGAGGGTCTCAAGAACCTACCTGGGCATTGGTGAGTGCTGGTGTTCAAATGCCCTTATAAGATTTTCTGTCCAATCCCCTGCTGATCGGATATGAATGGAGAAAAAATCTTCCTCTGGCGCAGAGGTCAGAGTAAAGGGATGCCACTCCAGAAGAGAAACTGAGGGGCAATTTACAAAGATGTATTGTCCCACTTCCATACTAAAGCCACGCTTTCTCATCTGCAATTCCAAAACGTTAGATGGGTGCATGACAACCTGTGAATGAAACACATAAATCATTGGAGGCAAACTCCAAAGGTGACATGGAAAAGTGTTTAAATAAATGAGTATAATGGCCGTGCTGGTGACGTGTAAACTGTGAGGTCAAATCTAAAGGGGCAGCAGCTACTTAGCTGCAGACAAGGGTTGCAATGTGGAAATGAAATTCTGCATTATTGGAGTTTTGGATACTTCAGGAAGAAAAAACAATGCTTTTATTATTACTAATTTTTTAGGTAGCATGCAAAATAGCCAGTTTCATTATGACATTTTCATACATATTATCATTGGACCTTATGCTCACCCCGCATCTCCTCCCCACACTTAGTGGTTCCATTCCACCCCCAAATAGTCTCCATTCTGCTTTCATGTCTCAACCTCTTCTTCCCCCTCATTGTCCCCATCTGCTTCCATAGTCTGTACATTTATATTTACATTTAAATCTATATTTATATTTACATTTACATTTATATTTACATTTAAATTTGGATTCCATATAAGAAGGAAAACACATGGCATTGACCTGTCTCAGGCTTACTTTGCCTAACATGATGATCTCCCATTCCATCCATTTGCCTGCAAGCAACAAAATTTCATTCTTCTTTATAACTGAATGAGTTTTATTGTGTATATTTACCACATAGGAAATGCCCTTAAATTTTTTAATTTATTTTTATTTATGTGTGTATTTATCCATTTATCTATATGTGCAGTGCTCGAGGAGGCCAGAAGAGGGCATCAGATTCCCTGAACTGGATTTACAGGTCCTCATGAGCCATCCAGTCTGGGTGTTGCAATCCAAACCTAGGTTGTCTGCAGGAGCAGCAAGTGGTAGGGTGTTGGTGATATAGTGATGAGCATAGCTGCCTTCCAAGCATCTGAGCCAGATTCCATACCTGCCCAGAATGGTACCTTTAATCCCCGCATTCAGGAGGCAGATGGATCTCAGTGAGTTGGAGGCCAGCCTGGTCTGTAAAGCAAGTTCCAGGCCAGCCAGGGCTACACAGTGAGGAGAGAGAGAGAGAGAGAGAGAGAGAGAGGTGCTGGGGTCACTCAGAAGACATGTTTTGCAGAAAACAGATGAGAGAGAGGAGAGGAGAGGGGAGAGAGAGAGAGGAGAGAGAGAGAGAGACTAGTGCAACTAGTGCGACTAGTGCTCTTACTACTTGAGCCATCTCTCCAGCCCCCAAGAAATACCTTCAAGGGAAAACCTCCATCCAGTTTTTAAAAATATTAACAACTAGTTCTTTATTTCATTTTCTTTTATTTTAGGCTATGAGAACAATTCCAGGGCCTCGAGCATGGTAAGCAAGCACTCCACCACTGAGCACACCCTCAGCCTCAGTTCACCCTGTAAATAATCACTGTGTGTACAAAACAAATTATATCTATGGGCAAATGCTGCCTCAGGTCCCCTGCTTATACCCTCCAACACAGACCCATGCTAGCAGTCCCAGCCAAATCCCTATTTCCTACAGTTTTATCGAGTGCTGGAGAAACTAAAGTGTGTTTCTTCTTCCAAGATCCTTTTTATGCCTTCAGGGACAACATCAAGACAATTTAGTTCTGAACTCAGGTAGAAAAGAACTTTTACCACTACAAGAGGAAAGTGTTTATTTCTTTACCTTGGTAATCACAACCCTCTGCTGAGAGCGATAAAAGCGAAGGATCCTTTCAAAGATATATAGAGCAATGGGTGCAAGGATCCACTTCCAAGACTGCACAAAGACAGAGTGAAGAGTGATGTTACCCACAAATTTCTCGTTTAGGGCTTATTCGTGCAGCAGTTCATTCCTTCATTCAATAAGTATTTATCAAGTTCTCTGATGTGTGTCATTAATTTCACCAGATTTTAGGGTGGAAATAGAAACGAAAACATGACAATAGTTCTGTTTGCCAATCTGTTACTCATAAAATAGACCATTCTCTGAAATTTATAGGTCAGATCAGGAAGCAAATGCAAAAGGCAAACATAAAATACAAGGGTACATATATGTATGTTCTTAAATTATGTTTAACATTTGAAAAATTAAGACTATCTTCCAGGACAATTTATTCTCTCTGAAGAAAATAGAAAAAGATAAATAAAAACAAAACTAATAAGAAAGAGAATGTATGCAACTTATGTTATTGGAAACATTATACCAAACTTGAATTCCAAATTCCATCCTAGTGCTACTAAACACCAAAAGCAAACAAACTTAAAACTCTCTCTCCTCTTTCTCTCTTACACACACACACACACACACACACACACACACACACACACTAGAATTTTAGTCTCTCAAATAGGAAGACACCATTAAGAAATAATGTCCAGAATTAACTGGGGTTCAGAAAATTCACAAATTCACGTAAGCAGCTGATGGAAGTTGGCAGCATCTTCCTAGAGGGCAATTTGCCAGCACGTCCCAACAGTCTCATTCACTTACTTTGGCCCTGGAATTTCACTTCTAGAAAATGGGGATAAAGAAATAATTAGGGTGTGCGTAAAGCACATGACAATTAAATGAGCCAAAATATTTATTAAGAAAAAATAACAAGATGATATATATGTTTTTTTAAATAAATGCTTGAAAAGAATATTTTACAATAGAGAAAAGAATCCATGATGCAGATGGAAAGATTATCTGTAGGTGGTAAAACTGTATGACATTTTAACTTCTATTTTTATATATTTTTACAAACTTTCTCTAATAAATATGTATTTATTTTCTAATTTTCAAATAGGAGATTTGGAAGAGTATTTTTTTAATTTTGTGGAAAAAACAAAGCAGTACATTGAGATAGCAAAACTGGTATTTTCTCCCTTAGTATATCACATGGTCTGTCAAAATAACCCCTGACTTTTACGTATACCTTGAAATAGGCCACTCTAACATGTCTCAGGTAACAGATACGAGAAATATACCAATGGGCAATAGCCTCACCTAAAGCCCATAAAGAGGAAGACATAATACTGCGATGGCAATCGTGGTGGCCCTTACTGACCTAACATGATCATCTCTTATGTGCAACTGAAAGTTAGAGACCTCCTCGCTATCCCAGAGGCTTCAACTCAGCTAACGCCCCACTACTGATATGGCCTGCTCTAATTACCACCCATCTGTCCATCTACCCATTTGTCTGTCTAGACCCAGTCCCACAGTTCATCTCCACAGCCTCCATGAACCTGGACTTCACCTCTGTGGACTGACTCAATCCTGAGGCATTGCTCAGTTCTGACCTTGTAGCTTTGCATGGCAGCCATCTTCAGCAGCTCTGCAACAGGATTGTCTAACTCCCAGACATTCTCTATGTATCAGTATCCTCCTCTTGCCTCTGCAGCTATAAAGCCTATTTTTTGAACTCACTGAACTCTGCTGTGGCCTCTGTATCCCTTTTGTACCCATTCTGTAACTGATACAGATAGACAATAGATACATGCATACATACATACATACATACATACATAATATGATGTTTAATGCATTATCTAAGAGTTAATATTAATAACTAAGATAAGAATATATGACCCCTTGTTTGCCAATGGCCTGATAGCAAGGGAAATCAGGACTACTTGGCAAATCACATATAGTAAAACCTACATATCTTGTAAATTTATTGTTATTCAATGAAGTCTGATATTATAGAAAGACACAAATGTGTCCATCTGTTTCTGACATAGCACAGTCATGGCAAGTACCTATTCAGCTTCCTCTTTCTTTTTATTACCACTGAATACTGTATAAATTAGGTTCCATAATTCAACTAGTCAATATTTGGTTCTATAAAGTAATGATGTAATTAACAGACTATCACTTCTTTACTTCAGGTTCATTGTTGCTTTAGTGATTGCTAGGAGTTATATATATATTTATTAGAAATTACTTGTAATTACTTTCCCACTTAATAATGCATCAGATGCTTTTCTTTCTTAGGTTTTTGCTAGGAAATATCTTTTACTTTTTTGGTTTCAAAGTTATCTTATTTTAAAATGTCTTTCCCCTTCCTATTATTAGAGCAAAATCCCCATATGAATGGTCTTAGGGTGGTTTTATGATTTATTTTTTGACATTTAAATCCTGGCTGCATGCATCCTTGTTTCATATTTTAGTGTAAGGTATAGAACAAAGATAAATGTTTTCCTGTATGGCTATTTTGTGGCCCTTAAAAATATTAACCTATCATTTCCACAATGATTGAAATACCAATTTTAGGAAACTTTTTGTTTCAAATACTATTTTTTCTAAAGAAAAACTTCTAAACTATTGCTCTTAATCTTGCATATGATTTAAAGACTTTCATCATTCTCAGAAGACTTTACGACACCACAAGTTGCTCTTTCAGTTCCATTTATTCCTCAAAATAACCTATTTTATGATCAAGCAAAGGTAAACTATGCCATCTGTGATAATTATATAAGACACACCTTGAATTCCCTAGAACAAAATTTCTTTATTTTCTTTCTTTTTTTGAGATGAGTGGTTTGGGGAATCAAACCCGAGGTCTTGTTCACAGACGTGTGTCTTCCAGCCCCTGAATTTCCTTCCTTCCTTCTTCCTTCCTTCCTTTCTTTCTTACCTGTCTCCTTTCTTTCTTTTTTCTTTGTGTGTGCATGCATATTGATGTGTATGTGCACATGTGTGTACGTGTGTGTGGTAGTCAGAGGTCAACATCACATATTTCCTCAGTGGTTCCTCATCTTACTTTTTGGGACAGGGTCTCTTACTGAACCTGGAGTTCACCAATTTGTCTAGACTGACTGGCCAACAAGCCCTGGGGATCCTCTTCTTTCTACCTCCACATGCTGGGATTACAGGTACATTCTGCTATACATAGCTTTTTACATGACTGCTGAGGATACAAAATCAAGATCTCATGATTGCACAGCAAGCACTTTACCTACCATCATAAACTGTGTAGTAATAATTTTCAAGCCTGCTATAATATCAAAGAAAGTCAACTTCTGGGATGATTTGGTTTTGCCCCATGAAAATTTGACTAGGATTTCACAACTGAGATTTGGAATACTATAAAGGCCAAGAGTTTAGTCTTTGGATTCTGGAAAGCATGGGCTTGAATGCAAGCTCCATTAATTACTAGGCTTTACTTAATCTTATGGAATTCTACTCATTTTGTCCCAAAATGGAAATGAAAGAAGTAGCTACATCAGAGCAACTCGCTGTATGTATATAAGAGACCACCTATATCACACAGCAAGCCCAGGGCATGGTAAATACTATGAATAATAGGAACTATCATTTTTACCTCTACAGGGGGGGGTCACACAACATGTAATAACCATTAATTCTTTCTTTTTCAAGAGCTCCTCTAATGTCCTGTTGCAGATGATGTTGGAAGATCCTTGAAGGTAGGAACATTGTAGGCATGTTTCATAGGAAAGAACCAGAACAGAGCTAAGAATGATGACAATACTAATAAGGGTAACATTAAAACAGTAACAGCTCCTGACAGGATTTTGTCTTTATCCCATAGAATTCTTACCTCAGGGGGATGCCCCTCAAAATGAGGACGCCTGCAGCTTGAAACATACTTATCCCACTCATGAAAAGATTTTGAACAATTGTAGGGATGACTCTCACCCATACTATCCTCTGTTTGAGCCCGGACAATTCCACTAAAACAGATAAAGTAGAACAGTTTGTGTTGATGAACTATGCAAGGTCAGGAACTGGGACATGAGAATGAGGGTCTGAAGACCTTACCCCATGCCATGGAGCGCTAAGCAGATGATATAGATGATGAAAAGGTGGTGTGTATACCAGAAGAGCTCAAAATAATTCCTTCGGATAAATTCCACAGCTGAAGTTACCATGAGAATCAAGGCTATTGTGAGGATCACTCCAGTCAGTCCAGCAATGCTAGTAAATGTAGCATATATCACTGTCTGTGAAAGGAGAAATGTCAGCAATGTCCACCAAGGATACCATGATCTTCCTGATCATGACCAGATCCCTGTGCTTTGCCATTGAATCACCTCACCATATTTGGTGACTGGATTGGATTTAGCCAAGAATTGCTCTCTTTCTCATGACGGGATAGGCTGGAGAGAACAGACGCAAGAGATCCATCCATAGCCTGTTGGCTTCTGCTGTAGTGTTCAAAGTTAAATAGGTGTGCAATGATATGGATAGCTAAGTGGAAAGATGGGAAGCAAAGAGGTGTCTCAGAAACATTATTGCAATCATACCCCACTAGAATGAGAAACTCCTACTTGTAATGCCTAGCAGAATGCTGAGGCCACAGTATGCCCCACAATGCAGAGAGATTCAAGACTTTTAATCTCCACTCAGTTCCCAAAGGAACAGAATATATACTGTATGAATATAGGTCTAGAAAAGTGCCTCGAAAGTAGTGCCGGGGCCCCTTATTTTTTTTAATGTTTATATGCATGGGCAAATGAAACTAGCCTCTGAACACCCTGGTGTCCACAGTTCAATGTCTTGCCTGACTTACCTGTGAATACGCAGATCATATATGCCACCAGCTTATGGAAGGTGAGGTTATGATCCAATGGCTTTCTCAGTGTGTGGTTGCAAAACTACAAAGGCAAAGTGATCATGGTCAGGTGTCACCAACCAGTCTTATCAAATTCACTAACCCACGCCAACATGTCTTGGACATGGGATACCAATACCCAGTCATCTTTATCCACCTCCTTGGTCTCTAAAGGAGCACTCTAAGTTCCATTCCTAAGGACTTGGTATTGAGGTACCTACTGAGGAAACCAGGGACTTTTTCTTTAAAGTGAAAGTTGACCTAAGGAAAGTGGGGACTCACTGAGCAGGTGCCCCTCAGGAAGGACAGCAGATTTCGACACACCGGAATCAGGATCAGCATGCTGTTACAATTCAAGCAGAGAGCAGATGCCCGGGCAAAGGCCAATGCTGTCTGGAACAGAGGTAAAAAGAGACAGACTGTTATTTATCTCAGCACCTAGCAGTGAAAACTGGCCAGGTCCACTTTTCTCAGACCAGCAAATAGACAGCGAAGAGCTTCTTGCATGTCTCACTTTTTCTCAGTAACCAGCTCATCAGGCCGAACTCTCTGTTTGCCAAAGAGAAAATGTGCAAAATGTATGGCAGTCATTTGGTAATGTATTTGTTAATGTGAAAGAGAACAAAATTCAGTGAGTCTACATTAGCAAATATATTCTATGAATGTAATATTTTAAAGTAATATTTTATACATCTAATTACAATTTTATTATTCATCCTTCATAAAACTACCTGGATGACCATATATACTTTTATTTACTTTTTAACTAATGATTGTATTTAAAGGCACAGTCATGGATAGTAACTATTTTATTCTGTTTTTTGTGTTTTCTAATGTTGAAATTATAAGAATGTATATAAAACAATCAATAAAAATTTAACCAATATATTTAAGATACCTTTAAAAATTGAACCCTGGGAGCAAAATTATTTATTTACATACTTAATTATTTATTTTATGTGTATGAGAGTTTAACCTGCATGTATGTAAATCATTTGTTTTACAATGTCCACAGAGGCCAGAAGAAGGTGTTGGATCCCCTAGAAATGGACTTAAGGATGGTTGTTAGCTACCATGTGGGTGCTCTGAACTGATCAAAGGTCTGCTGGAAGAACAGCCAGTGTTCTTAACTGCTGGGGCATCTCTTCAACCCCAGAGCAAAATTCTTAGGCATAGCTAGAGATTTGAGAAAAGAGAGCCTTTCTTTTTTCAGTGCTGGTCATGGAGCCCAGGGCCTCCTGGATAGTAGGTAAGTACAGTGCCCTGAGAGACTTTCAGGATGATTTCCTTGGGTGACTAAGTGACATAAACCAAGGACAACTTGATACAGCAATAAACAGTATAGGCTGGTCACAATATGCTAGACTACATGGTAGCTAAAAACCTCTTAACGATATAACCAGTCTCCAAGTCTGCTTAATGTACTTTGGGCTATGAGCTATGTGTATGCCAATCTTGTGGTGGTGGTGGTAGTAGTAGTAGTAGTAGTAGTAGTAGTAGTAGTAATAGTAGTAGTTGTAGTAGTTATGGGGGAAGGATGGGGGTGAGGGCATGGAAGCAGCCAGGCTACTTTTGTTGCAATTTAGCTAACTGGTTGATGACTCTTATATGTGTGCCTGTCAAAGATTTTCTTAAAAGATGATTATAGGTTAGTAATAACACCTTCTTAGCCTTTTTCTAATAATTAGTAATGCACCAAAATTATTTTTCCAGACTGCCCCCATTCATGAATTGAGAGAATCAATATTGTGCTAATGGTTATAATAATGAAAGTAGACTACAGATTCAATGCAATCCCCATCAAAGTCCCAAAGACATCCTTTCTTGGCAGAACTAGACGAAACACTCCTAAAACTAATGTATAAGCACAAAAGACCCTGAATATCCACAGGAATCCTTAGAACAAAGAATAATGCTGTAGATATCACAAAATTTGACCTCAAATTGTACTACAGAGCTGTAACAACAAAAACTGTGTGGTACTGGCACAAAAACAGACAGATAGGGCTGGGAACATGGTTCAGCAGGGAAGAATACCAGCTATGCAAGCATGAGGATCTGAGTTCAAATCCCCAACACTCATGTAAAAAGCCAGGTATAGTTACACAGCTGTAAATCCAAAGCTGGAGGTCAGGGAAGAGGCAGGAGGATCACTGAGACTTGTTGGCCACTAGCCCAGCTCCAGTTTCGGTGAGAGATCCTGTCTCAAAGGAATAAGGTGGAGAGTAGTAGAGCAAAACATCCAACATCTTCCTGTGGCTTTTGCATGAGCATGGGGTGGACACAATCATACACACATGTGTGCATTCACCACCCCCCAACAGACATTCAGTCACTCTCACACAAACACACATTTAAAAAAAATTAGAAAACACATAGCCGAAATAAACCCACACACCTACAACTACCTATTTTTTTTTACAACAGTATCAAAAACATACATTGGGGGAAAAAAGTCATCCTCTTCACCAAACAGTGCTGGGAAAACTGGATACCCACCTGTTGAAGGATGAAACTACATCCGTATAATTCATTATGCACAAAAAAATTAATTCAAAATGAATTAGAGACCTATATTCAAGGCCTAAAATTTTGAAACTGCTAGAGAAATACATAGAGAAATCCCCTTCAACATATAAGCACAGGCAAGGACTTTTTGAAAAAGATTGTAATAGCCTAGGAAATAATCCCATGATTTGAAAAATGGGATTACAGGAAATTATAAAGTTTCTTTGGGGCTAGTGACATAGCTCAGCAGGCAAAGGTACTTGTCTCCAAGTCTGACAACTTGAGTTTCATCCCCATGACCCACATGGTAGAAGGAGAGAATCAATTTCTGCTGCAGTACACTTGCATGCATGTACACATACATGTATGTATGCTCTGTGTGTGTGTCTGTGTATCTTTCTGTCTGTGTATCTCTCTCTCTCTCTTGTGTGTGTGTGTGTGTGTGTGTGTGTGTGTGTGTGTGTGTGTGTGTGTGTGTGTAGGCCATGAAAATAGAAATGGGACCATGGGAGGGGAGAAAGAGATCTTAAGGTACATGGGAGGGAGAAAAAAATGAGAGAGTAATGGATTACATGTGACAATGAAGCAGAAAAGGGGACTGTGAGGATAGAGAACCAGCAAGTTGTGCTTAAGGGGGATTGAGGACTGCATTGCAGGAGGGGATGAGCAAGAACAGAGTAAAAAATGTGTGTGTGTGTGTGTGTGTGTGTGTGTGTGTGTGTGTGTAAGAAAATGCCATAAGGGAAACCATTACTTTGTACAGTAACTTGAAAAAAGGAGGGAGGGAGGGATGGAGGGAGGGAGGGAGAGGGAGAGGGAGGGAGAGGGAGAGGGAGTAGAGAGAGAGAGAGAGAGAGAGAGAGAGAGAGAGAGAGAGAGAACAATGTTTAAAGAGGAAAAGAAAACTATTCTTTCCATACAACCTAAAGCCAGGACAATGTGAGCTTGGTGCAATAAGCCTGGTCAAGATCACCTAGTGTCCATAATGGCTTACAACTGTAGGCAGTGCAGTGAACAAGAGCTGCCCTACTGCTTTCCATTTCTGACTCTTCACAAGACCCTTTTTTCCCCTCTGCTGAGTCACACTCTGATTGTTTTTGGTAGAGACAGCCTGTTCCATTTCAGAAGAAATTTTTTTCTGCTCATCTCAAAGATCCTACATTTCCACATTGGCTCCCACAGCTTCCTTATTTGAGTCACAGAGGTTTCTTGAAGCTAAAATTGGCAAGTAAATTGAAAATATAGGACTATAATTTCACAGCTCCATATTCTGTGGCAATTATCCGTCTGGGATGAATTCTTTTTAGAAAAAAAGTCCTTTTTCTCCCTATTGCAGTACATGAAACTATCCTGGTATATAGTCGTTTCTCTCCATCAACTCTCACAGATGTTATAATTGAAATCTGCTGTCATTGGTTCTTCACTGACTGCAGATTTCAACTTCTTCCTCTGTGCCTTATTTGTTATGCTTCACAGTGGATCAAATGGCTCTCTGTAGTCTCCCGAGGTGACCATGAATGTTGAAAACTCCCTATGGAATGGATCAATCAATTATGGCTCATCAATATAAGGGGTTGCTGTTCTCTGCAAAAGCTAAAAGCAGTAGTCTAAGCATTGTAAATGTTTTGCCAACCAGGGCTTTTAAAATTAAGTTTATATATTTTTAAGTTTTCTTTTATGTACCTATACACTATATATTGAGCATATTCCTACCCACACCCTCATAGGCTCCTTTTCCTCACCCTTCTCCCCTCTTGTGAGTCCCCTTTGCCCCGCCCCTGACACTTTTGCTTCTACATTCATGTAGAAGCTTTCATGTCCTATATGCATACATGATTTTATTTATCTACATCAATTTTAGGAACTACAAATAAGAGAAAACATGATAATATTATCTTTCTGAGCCTGATTTGACTTACTTAATATGCTTTTCTCCAGTTCCATATTGTTCCCTGAAAATACAAAACTTTGGATTTTTGAAAATTATTTTTAATCTATGTGTATGTGTATTGCCTACATGTGTGTAAGTACACCATGTCATGCAAAGTCCACAAAGGTCAAAAGAGGGCATCGGATTCCTAGGAACTGGAGTTGCAGATGGTTGTTAGCCACTATATGGGTACTGGGAACTGAACCTAGACCCTCCGCAAGAGCAGCCAGTGCTCTTAACCTCTGAGCCATCTCTCCAGCCCCAACATTGTTTTTCTTTATCACTGAAAAACATTTTGTTGTACATATACACCACATTTTGTTTCTCTCTTCCTCAGTTAACAGCCCACCTGTTTTTGTGCCAGTTAAATGGCACATCTCCATTTCCAGCATCTGCCCATTTTGATGATGTAACTACTCCCACCATGGAAAATTTCAAGACACCACCTTGGTATCATTGAACACAGATTTGAGAAGAGATGTACATCATTGCAACTTGGGACAAGCTGGCTCCACTACTCACATGGAAAGATAGCTGAGATACATTGAGCATAAAAAGTGATTTCCAACTAATGTTTACAGTGTGATTGCCTTTAAATTTTTTTTAAATTTATATTCATTTTATGTGTATGAGTGCTTTGCCTGCATGCATGTCAGTGCTCCACATATATGCAATGCTTGCAGGGGCCAGAAGATGGTATTGGATCCCCTGGAACTGGCATTGTGGGTACTTGTTAGCTGCCATGTGGCTCCTGGAAACCAAATTTGGGTCCTCTACAGGAACAACCAATGCTCTTAATCACTGAACTGACTCTCCAACCCTGTGATCTCCTTTTTGACTGAGTAAAAAAAATTTCCTGTGTTTGTAGACTTACATAACAAAGAGAACAGTTTTCACTATGTGGAAATTAAAGAGTAAATATTACCTCAGAACAAAAACAATATATGTGTGTCTGATGCATTTGTGATTGTGTCAGTGTGGCTATTTATACTCTTGCCAACCTATAGTGGTGAACTCTGAGGAGTAGGATATAGAAGGGGGATTTTTTTCACGTTACTGGCACACTTTGATCTCACCGAAAACAGCATCATATATATATATAATATATATATAACCTATATATATATATATATATTGGTTTTTTGAAACAGGGTCTCCCTGTAGCCCCTGCTGGCCTAGAATTCACTATAATTAAATTCTAAATAGAGCTTTAAATCTGAAGCATCCACAGGATATCAGTATGATTCATTTTTCTGTAACTGGCTTTTCAGTCATTAAGTGATCAAGTTCTTAATAACTAGTCACATTTATTGCATCATTCTGTTAACAAAAAACTATTTTAAGACGTATTAACACTTCCTTTGGGTTTTAGTTTCTAAAAATGGATCAAGGATGAACATTTAAAATGGAAAACAGCAGGGTGAAATAAGCCATGAACATTCATTGTGATCTCAACATGTATCCTTTGGTTATGCAGAGAAAAGAATTTTTAAAGAATAAGCTGCCTTTAAATATGAACATTGAGTGAGCCTTTGTGGAAAGCTATTGAGATAAAGCTCCATCAAGATAAAAGTGTTTTGATCAAATCCTCTTCCTGTTATTGAATGACAGACAGAAGTGGCAATCAAATTTGCTGTCCTAAGCAGGTAGGGCCCAGGTACACCACCTGGAAGGAGCCTGTCTCACCACCAGCTTTCCTTTCGGCCACACCCATGTGCCCGCTTACTCTTCCACCCTTTTCTGTATTTAATCTACCACTACACCAGGCCTGTTCTTACCCTGAGCTGACCCCACTTTCCTGTAGTCTTTGAGTTCTGAAGCACCATCTACCCTCTCATCCTCTCATCCCCCTAAGTATCTTTCTTGTTTCATATGGAGGCATTAGTTCACAGCAGTGATTTCCAAGTTTTCTTTTTTTTCAGAAAAAATGTTCTATGTCTCATGAAGGAGGAATAATACATTTTCTTTAGGGATGAGCTCCCTGATAGGTTATCTAATCCCAAGTGGTCAACCATAAATACATGTACACTCAGGAACCACTAAATGGACTCTGTATATTGAGAGAGAGAGAGAGAGAGAGAGAGAAACAATAACCAAAGAAGAGATCATAAAGTTGGGAGGGAGTGGGGGGGACATAGGAGGAGTAGGAGAAAGGAGCAGATTGGGTGGTGTGATGTAAATATGGTGCTCATGTTTGAAACTGTCAAAATATTTAAATTATACGTGTGTGTGATATGTGTGTGTGTATGATGCATGTGTGAAGGTCAGAGGAAAACTTGCAGTAGTCAGTTCTTTCCTTCTACCATATGGGTCCCAAGTATCAAACTCATGTCATCAGACTTGGTGGCAAGTGCCTTTAGTCACTGAGCCATTTTGCTGGCCCCAAGTTTTCCTGTTTTGTTTCTCCATTTTTTATTTTCCTTGCTTCATCTCTTCCTGACCAATATTTTTCATTTTACTTTTGCGGTGCTAGGAAATGAACCCATAGGTTTGGGCACATCAGGCAAGTGTTCTACAGTTGAACTACATCTCTAACCCAGCAAACTCTATAAATCATAAACAGAGTCCATAAGATGGATGGAGGCTGCTCTGGCTGAAGTGGGAGCAGGGACAGGAGCTCTTCTACCTAGTTAGCCTTCTTCTGAAACCCTGTAAGAGCATGTAAGTTTCTGAAAACCATTGCAAACAACTACCTAAAAGTGTTCTTTATTTTATTTTTTGCTTAATGGGCCTGGAGAGTGTGCCCATTGTCAGATTTTGCAAGTAAAAATACTGCATGTACCACTGACTTAGAAATTTATATAAAAATGAATATTTTGTATACTTATGTATAGAGTTTGACTACACATCTATCAGAAATGATTCATCATTTATCTGAAATTCTAATTGGACTAACATCCTGAATTCTTCTTTGTGGTAATTCTACCCCTAGAGGAAATCAGAGTTGAGTCACAAAGGAGCAGAAATGGAAATTTAACAACACACACACACACACACACACACACACACACACACACACACACACGTAGCCCCCGCCTGGTGGCACATGCCTATAACTGAGCCAGAAGGACTATAAGATCTAGGCCAGCCTGGACTACATAATAATACATCTTAAAAAAGAAAAAAGAAATTCTCCACATCAAAAGCGTTATACTCACCCCAAGAATTTCTCTTGTGTAAAAGTACTTGTCAGCCTTCTCATAAATCAGGAAGGCATACACAAATAGGAAAATGTTCAGCCCCAACCAAGCAACCTAGAGGAAGAAAAATCAAGCAAGGACATGGGAAATTAGGGAATGGGTAGGTAAGGGATAAGAAATAGTGTTGCCATCTTGAGCATTTTGTGTTCATTTATTTTCATTTTAAAATAATAAAATTCTGCCAATATCAAACTTATTTTCATAGTGAGCAATTT
This sequence comes from Nannospalax galili, assembly GCF_000622305.1. NCBI lineage: Eukaryota > Metazoa > Chordata > Mammalia > Rodentia > Spalacidae > Nannospalax > Nannospalax galili. The sequence goes on along the minus strand of NW_008351466.1, from coordinate 1,311,250 downwards.
AAGACACACATTAGATACTAATAAATTGTGTCAGCAACCTAAGGCCCCTGGGTCAAATTTGGCTCTTTATCTATTTTACATGCCTTGCAAACTCAGGGTGTCTACATTTTGTGCTTTCAATTTAAATGGTTAAGTTGTAAACATCAAAACAACAAAGTATCAGGACATAAAAATCACATGCAATTCAAATTTCATTGACCATAAATATGTGGCATTGGAATGCCTACCCTTTTTTGCATTGTTTACCAATGTTTTCATGAGTCTATGGCAGAGATGAGTAGCCAGGATGGAGACCATATGGACTATAGAAACCTCAAATATCTAGCTAGCTTTCTTCAGAAATATTTTCCAGTTCCTAGACTAGAGCTTTTCGTATTGTACCTAAAAGATGGCACTAAGAGAATAACTGAATTTCTGGTGGGGGTGGGGGGAACAAAGAATAAATTTAGCATCTATAAAACAATGCCCATCTGAAAAAGAATGAACCGTTCCCAGAGAGGCCTGCCTCTTTAATTACACCCTGACATATATTGTTCTCTTTTTACATTATGGATCTTTTTTTTTTAAACAAATTGAGCTAGTGTTGTTTTGGACTCATGTGAGCTCTGAGGACTGTGCGTGTTTGTCCAAAGCTCTGTTTAAGAGGTCTAAGAGGGTGATTTGAAAATTCACTGCATGTTGCCTTAGAGGTCAACCAACTGAGCTCTAGCCCAAGTTTGGGGGTGCTAATCTGCAATTGAGTAGATCCCTACAGTACTGGGGTATCTTTTGAATATATCTCAGATACCACATCTTCGAGAATCATTTCAGCTCAGAGGTAAAGGGTCTTAGCCTAGGGCACGGCCCACACATTCCCTAAATCTGAACCATTCACAGACTCATAGCAGTACAGCAAAGTGATTCTAAGTGCAACACTGGAATCAAACATCTGGGGATCAAATTCTAGTGCCACCATTTAGTAGCTCTGTAATCTTAGAAGCATGATTTAAATTATAGGATCAGTTTCTTCACTTGTAAAATGAGAGCAACAATATTTACCTCACACAATGCTGTGGGCTTGCATGAACCAATACATGTAAAGTTAGTAATGCAATGCTTTGTGTAGAGTAAGATCATTTTTAAATATTTTATTTATTATTATTTCAGGGAATAATAATATTTATTGGGATAACTAACAGAGAATATGATGGCAGTTAAAAGTTACTATTATTATTTTTTATTTTATGTGTATGAGTGTATTGCCTGCAAGTATGTAAGTGCATCCATGTCGTACAATGCCTGCAGAGGTCAGAAGAGGGCTTCAGATCCCCTGGAACTGGAGTCAAGGATGGTTGTTAGCCTCCATGTGGGTGCTGGGAATTGAACCCGGGTCCTCTGCAAGAGCAGCCAGTGCTCCTAACCACTGAGCCATCTCCCCAGCCCCCATAGTAAGATCTTAATAAATGCTGTCTATTGAGTTGGAGTTGGAGAGGTCAGAAGAGGGCTTCAGAGCCCCTGGAACTGGAGTCAAGGATGGTTGTTAGCCTCCATGTGGGTGCTGGGAATTGAACCCGGGTCCTCTGCAAGAGCAGCCAGTGCTCCTAACCACTGAGCCATCTCCCCAGCCCCCATAGTAAGATCTTAATAAATGCTGTCTATTGAGTTGGAGTTGCAACATTACCAAACTTGTTCTTTTCTTCTTTCTCTTTCTTTCTTTCTTTCTTTTTCTTTCTTTCTTTCTTTCTTTCTTTCTCTTGCTCCTTCCTTCCTTCCTTCCTTCCTTCCTTCCTTCCTTCCTTCCTCCCTCCCTCCCTCCCTCCTTTCTC
>NW_008351466.1:1285053-1308025 GCF_000622305.1 Nannospalax galili | reverse complement strand
TTTCTTTCTTTCTTTCTTTCTTTCTTTCTCTTGCTTGCTTGCTTGCTTTCCTTCCTTTGCTTCTTCCTTCATTCTTTTGTCTCTTTGTTTATTTTTGTGAATTTGGGATCTCCCTACATCTAGTTCTACCCAAGCTGATCTTGAACTCTTTTTGCCTCAGTCTCCCAAGTTGCTGGAATAACAGTTACCATTGTGCCCAGCTGCCAATCAATTCCTCCCTTCCTCCTTTGCTCAGAATTCTTTTCTGGAGTGGAGTGTCTTCTAGAGAGTCTTTTATGCCGATGAGTCTTTTATGCCAATGGGAAAGGAGAGCTGAAAGCCACACATACTTAAAGAATTTGGAGAACTGGCCAGGTCTGGTGGTGTACTTGGGAAGCAGAGGCAGCCAAATCTGTGAGTTCAAGGCTAGCTTGGCCTGCCTAGCAATTTCCAGGCCAGCCAGGACTACATAGTGAGTGCCTGTTTGAAAAAAAAAAGTATTTGGAGAAGAGAAGAGACAAGCTCATTTGGAGGAAGCAGATACATTTTAGGATCTAAGACAGATACAGGAATAAAAAGCTCTGCAGCATCAGCCCTCGCCAGTTGTAGACAAGGTAAATAAAGTACAGCACCATCTAGGACTAAGGCATTAGATTTCCCACCTTGGTGATTACTTCCTCCACTGTGAATGGAAAATAAGGTGGAGTAAAAGACCTAAGAAGGAGGAGTAAAAATATTTTTGAGTAATTTATTCTTTATTTAAAATAGTGTATAGAAGTATATGCCAGAGATAACAAAAAGGTGAGGCTGCCATTGGGGCTGCAGAAAGGGGCAATTCAATGGTAGAAAGATAAATATGAGTCATCCTGTGGGTGAAAAATTTCCCCTAGCCAAAAAGTAAAATAAGATAAAATGAGAGGGTCAAAAGTTGTTGTGGCTTTAAAGGCTATAAACAGCATTTCATGTGTTAATCCATTCACGTAATTAATCCCCATTCCTCCACCAGCTGACCCAACACCCCCCAACACAGGACCTGAAGTCCGGAAAAAATAAATAATTTGGTCAAGGTCACCCAGTAGCAGAACTGAAAATACTTGCCAGGTTCCCCATCTCCTACACTGGTGCTCTTTTTATTATAATGCAAAAGGAACTAAACACAGGGTGCTGAGTATTAAAAATATAAATCATGGGATAACCTGATAAAAAATAAGCATTTGACTTTTCATTAAATGCCAAATAAACAAACCTCCAAGGATACTCCATACTTTTTTCTCTGAAGCACCTGCAGTCTTAGAGAACTCAAAGGAAAGGAAATATTTTAAAAAATAATCAAGAGCCCCAAAAGGAGAAATGGAGTACTAGGAGAATGAGGAAAGACATGGGGAACCTCACGCTTCTTCAGTGTGACTCACAAATGAAAGAATAATGTGAGAAGAGGTGTGTGTGTGTGTGTGTGTTGGAAGAAAGGGATTCTATGTAGGTAGGATGGTAAACAAGTTCTATCTTGAACACTGGGGAACTGGGTTTGAGTCACACATAGTTTGTCAATTCACTGTGTGACATCTGGATCAATTTCCTTCATGAATATCAGGTTTTATGCCTGCTCTGTGTCATACAGTAACTAGCTACCCACATGTAGTTATGAAACACTTGAAATGTGACCAGTTCTAATTGAGATGTGCTGTGCATGTAAAATAAACATGGATTTTCAAAGAGTTAGAAATGATAGAAATTATCTATTAAAAATTAATATTAAGAATGTAAGTGGGTTACATTTCTAAAATCTCATCTGTTTCCTTTTACCCTTTTCAGCATAAATATGAGAAAATTTAGAAATTCTGTAAATGAGTCACAGTATATTTCTAGTGAGTATTGCTGTGTCAAGATGATCTCTAAGATTACTTCCATCTCAACCATCCAATTATTTTATGAAATGTTGATGGCAGCAATATAGGGACACTAGAGAGAAATCAAGGTCTCATGTCAATAGTTGAAGATTAGATGGGAGAGAAAATAGAAACTGAAAACAGATTTCACTTACAAGTCCTCATGTTTTGGCAACATGAACAATTACAAATCATTTGCCTTTGTTCTCTCATCTGGTCTAAAGTAGGATTCTTCTACTAATAACTGACTTTGATGAGCCAAAATAATGCCATAGACCCTTTCCCTTTTTAAGAACTTCACAAATATCAACAAATATGATATCTTCTTACTTTATTAACATTCTTAACTAGTAGGAAATGAAATAGCTTACCAGAATCAAAACTGAGAGCCAATGGTCAACCAGCCAGTTTCCCATTGTCAGGTAGAGGTTTGAAGCAATCTGGATTCTGGAACTGTCTTTCAGTACAGAGATTTCTGTCCAGCTCAGGGTTAGTGAATCTTTAAAATGTCAAAATGCACACCCACTCACAAAGCTTTCAGGAATGAATAACTGTATTCTGTCTTCCTCTTCTGGACGGAACTGTTATCAGCTTAGGTAGACCAGCCCTACCTATGAGAACCACAGGGGTTTTCCCTGTTGAGGTTTTTACCCCTTCAGGAAATAGCAATCTTCTTGGGTGAATATAGTCTCTCTGATCATCTTATCAGCATAACTTCATGTGAAACACTGATTTCCTTGATAAAAGATGTGTTCAGGTTTTTCATTAGAAGCATAATTAGGCTGAGACTATATATAAATCAACCACAAGAGAAGTAGAGAGGGAAGCATGTATTTTAAGGATGTTTCTGTTTTGTTTGGGGTTTGTTTTGTTTTGTTTGAGACACAGTCTCACGTGGCCTAAGCTGGCCTCAAACGTGCTATGTAGCTGAGGATGACTTTGAACTTCTGGTCTTAGTGCGCCCTGTAATTAAGGGAGTCCACCATCGTGCCCAGTTTATGCAGTGCTAGGGACTAAACCCAGGACTTCCACCACACTAGGCGGGCACTCTACCGACTGAGCTATGTTCCCAGACCAAGGAAACTTCTTCAAGGTGAACTTTTAGAAGTGATACCATTTCAGCAGCTGCCATTTGAACCACAGCCTAGCTAACTCAGAAGCTTTACTAGACCAGGTTCCCTGGAGAATGATCTCATCTTGTTGGGTATAAGAGCTCTGAGGAAAGTTTGGCTGCCTGGAAGGACAGACAGACTAAAAGAAAATTTAACAAGTGTAAATATGCATCTTAGTTCAAAAACAAACAGGCAGAGCTCGCAAAACAAGGATGGGAAGTGACTGTCTTCTAGTGTGATGGGTTAGCTGGAGTTATGTGTTCATCTCTGAGGACTAAAATAGTTTCTTTTCTAAAATAGTGAGATATACATACAAGAGTACAAAAAGCATGTGTATGTAAGTTAAAGAATAACTGTAAGAAATGTCTAAGTTCTCACTACCCAGGTTTAAAAAAAAAAAGAATATTTCCAGCATCTTTAAAGCCCCCAGCATGTCCCTTCCTAATCACATCCCTCGTCTTTCCTCCACCACATATAACCTGAAATTTAGGGTAATTATTTCATTTTTTCTTTAGAATTTTAGTAACTATAAATGCATACTTAAAATATCATTCAGTTAGCCTGAGCCTTTAATGGCCGAGCTATCCCTCCAGCCAAAAATATTTTATTTATTATTTTTATTTTATGTGTATGTGTGTATTGCCTGCATGTAGGTAAGTGCACCCGTGTCGTGCAGTGCCCACGGAAGACAGACGAGGCTGTTGGATCCCCTGGAACTGGAGTTACAGACAGTTCTTAGCTGCCATGTGGGTGCTGGGATTCGAACCTGGGTCTTCTGCAAGAACCACCGGTGTTCTTAACCACTGAGCCATCTCTCTAGTGGGGCCAGGTGTGGTGGCGCACGCCTTTAATCCCAGCACTTGGGAGGCAGAGGCCGGCAGATCCTTGTGAGTTCGAGGCCAGCCTGGTCTACATAGTGAGTTCCAGGACAGCTGGAGCTATAGGGAGACCCTGTCTCAAAAAGACTAAAAAAAAAAAATCAGTTATTTCTCTTCTGAATTGTTTATTGCTTTGAATTTTTGTAAAAGGAATGTAGTTGTGTGTATGCATTGCATGCGTCTGTGATTTGCTTCCTTCAGTTTATTTTTCAGATTTATACATGTTGGTACATGTAATTGCAATTCATTTACACTGCATGAATACATTTATTCATTCAACTGTTGGCGCTGTAACAATGGAACAACATTGATGGAGTGGAATTCCTGGGTCCAAAGATTTGCAAATATTCAGTTTCATTGCCAAACTGCTCTAAAGCACAAGGGCTGGAGAGATGGCTCAGCAGTTAAGAGCACTGGCCGCTCTTGCGGAGGACCCAAGTTCGATTCCCTGCAGACACATGGCAGCTAACAACCGTCCGAAACTCCAGTTCCAGGGCAATCCAGTGCCCTCTTCTGACCTCCATGGGCATTGCACGACACAGGTGCACTTACATACATGCAGGCAATACATTCAAAACCAAAAATAAATAAAGCATTCACAAAAATGTATGCTCCAATGAACTCAGAATAAGCATTCCCCTTGCTCCACATGCTCTAAATGGACTTTTAAGGTTATTAATGAAGTTAAATGCCTTTTAATTCAACTGCTGGCACTTACATTTTCACTTCTGATAAGCACTTACTCTAGTTTTGACCTATATTACTATGGTTTATTTTTCTTTTTCTTTAAAAAATATTTTTTTTAATTTTATGTGAATGAGTGTATTGCTTGCATGTATGTGAGTGCACCCATGTAGTGTAATGCCTTGGGAGGACAGAAGAGGGCGTCACATTCCCCTGGAACTGGAGTTAAGGATGGTTTGTAGCTGCCATGTAGGTTCTGGGAATCAAACCCAGGTCCTCTGCAAGAGCAGTCAGTGCTTTTAACCCCTGAGCCATCTCTCCAACCCCATTTTTCTTTTTCTTAAACAATTTTAGAGTTCTAAAATTGTTTGTGATTTTGTCTTTTCTTTTTTTCTTTTTTTAATGTATGTTATACATGCATGTGTGCACATGTGTGCAAGCATGTGAGTGTGTAGAAGCCAGAAGTCAATGACAGGTGTCCTACTTTATCACTCTCCAGTTTATTTTTGAGACAGGGCCTCTTATTGAACCTGGAGTTTGAATTTACTTTATTGACAGTATTCAAGAGAGTAGACCTCCCTAAGCCCCTCCCCTTCTTCTGGGGGTGTAGGAAGGAAACTGTGAAGGGAGCTTCTTGGTGTGTTGGAGGCTGAGTTGGGGCAGGGAGCTCCTCCAACCCCAGGCCAAGGGTCTCTTGCTGGGGTGAGTGGTTCATGGCTTCTTATTCCTTAGAGGCCATGTGGACCATGAGGTCCACCACCCTGTTGCTGTAGCTAAATTCGTTCTCATACCAGAAAATGAGCTTGACAAAGTGGTTGTTTGAGGCAATGCCAGCCCCACCATCAAAGACAGAAGAGTGGGTATAGCTATAAAAATCACAGGAGATGACCTGGTCCTCCGTATAGCCCAGGATGCCCTTTAGGGAGCCCGTGGATGCCTGCTTCACCAGCTCCTTGATGTCATCATATTTTGCAGCTTTCTCCAGAGGGCAGGTGAGATCCACGAGAGACAAATTGGGTGTAGGAACACAGAAGGCCATGCCAGTAACTTTCCAGTTCAGCTCTGGAATGACCTTCCTCACAGCCTTGGCAGCACCAGTGGATGCAGGGATGATGTTCTGGGCAGCCCCATGCCCATCACACCACAGTTTCCTAGAAGGGCTGTCCACAGTCCTCTGGGTAGCTGTGATGGCATGAACTGTGGTCATAAGTCCCTTAACGATGCCAAAGTCATCAGGGATGACCTTGGGGGGGTGCAGTTAGTAGTTGGTGGTAGGAGGCATTGCTTTCAATCTTGAGGGAGTTGTCATATTTCTCATGGTTCGTGCCCATCACAAACATGAGGGCATCAGCAGAAGGGTCAGAGATGATGACCCTTTTGGCTCCACCCTTCAGGTGGGCCCCAGCCTTCTCCATGGTAGTGAAGACCCCAGGAGACCCTACAACATACTGGGCACCAGCATCACTCCATTTGATGTTGACAGAATCTCACTCCTGGAAGATGGAAATGGCCTTCCAAGTTTCCTATTCTCAGCTTTGACTGTACCCTTGAACTTTCTATGGGCGGAATCATACTGGAACTTGTAGACCACGTAGTTGAGGTCAGTGAAGGGGTTATCGACAGCAACAGTGTCCACTTTGCCAGAGGTGATGGCAGTCCTCGTAACCGGGTGCCCAACATGGCCAAATCCATTCACAGCAGCCTTCACCATCGTGTCTCAGGGACAAAGCTGGCACTGCATGAGAAGATGCAGCTGCCTCTAGAACAGGGAGGAACAGAGAGCCTTTGCATTCTTAATGGTGTTTTCTGATAAATGGAAATTCTTATCGTTCATGTACTCTGATTCCCAGTCTTTTCCTTTATGAGTTTTATATTTTGTGCCTTGTTTTAGCAAATCATTTTTGGTCATATCAAGATAGTGTCACATATTTATTTTCTTCTGAAAATTTATCATTTTGCCTTTCACATTTATGTTTTGAATCTTTTTTAACTACATTTATTTATTTGTTCAGTGTGTGTGTGTGTGCGTGCATGCGTGCGTGCGTGTGTGTGTGTGTGTGTGGTGTGTGAAGGTCAGAGGACAAACTTACAAGTGTCAAGTCTCTACCATATGGGTCTTAGGGATGGAACTCAGGTCTTTAGTTTTGGCAGTGGGCACCTTTATCAGCTACACTGTCTTCAAGTTTTTTTTTAAGTTTTGTAAAACATAATATTTTTAGTAATTCTTTGATAATTTCCCACATGCATACAATGTATTTTGATCACATTCACCCCAATTCGTCTCCCAGTTCTTCTCAGATCCACCTCCATCCCCTAAACCCCTCCCATCTTCATGTCTTCATTTTTGTGTTTAAAAACCAATTTATGTTCAATTTGTGTTGCTCACATACTCATGAATGTGGGGCTATCCAGTGAAGCATGGTTGACATAAAAGGGTCACACCCATAAAGAAACTGACTCTCCTTACCCCAGAAGCCATCAACTATCAATATCTCCACAGCTATAAGTAAGGTTTCTTTTTCATACAATTTAAAATAGTTTATTTATATTTATTTTATGTGTATGTTTTGCTTTCATGTATGTAAGAGCCCCATGTTATGCAATGCTTGTGGGGACTCAGAAGAGGACATTGGATTCCCCTGGAACTGGAGTTATGGACAGTTGCTAGCCACCGTGAGAGTGTTGGGAATCAAACCTGGGTCCTCTGCAAGAGCAGTCAGTACTCTTAACCGCTGAGCCACATCTCCAGCCCTGAGTAGTGTTTCTTGAGCCCCTCCCCCCATACTAGAATGTTGACTGGCTTCATCTTGTGCAGGTGTTGTGCAGGCAACCACAGCTATTGTGAGCTTATGACTGTAGTAGTCTTGTCATGTCCAGAAAACACTCTTTCTACCAGGTCCTCCCTGACCTCTGGTTCGGTTCTTAGAATCTTTCTGCCCCTTCTCTGAGCCTTGCAGGGAAGGGTTGAAATGTCTCCTTTGTGGCCGAGCGCTGTGCAGACACACTCTCTGCACATTGACCAGTTGTGAGTTTGAGTTAACCCTATCCACTGTTCAAAGAAACTTCTCTGAAGATGTCTGAGAGCTGATATAACCTATGGGTAGAGGTAAAAATTTAGAGGGCAGTTTGATACTATATCCATTTGGCAAAATAATAGTGGTAAGTTCGCCTCTGTGGCCTATGAGCTTGCCAGTCACAGCTTCTTGGCCATATTTACAGTAGCTGGCATGCATTTCCTCCTATGGATAAGGTATTAAATCCGATCAGAAATCAGTTAGCTACCCCCATAATATTTGTGCCATTGCTGCACTCATGGCATATCTTTCTATCCCAGTCATTACTGCAGTTCACAGTGTCCACAGTTGGATAGACTATTGATGATGGAGCTGGGCATGGTGGCTGTTGCCTTTAATCCCAGCACTCAGGAGGCAGAAGAAGGCAGATCTCTGTGAGTTGGAGGCCTGCATGGTCTACATAGTGAATTCTGGGCCAGCTAAGGGCTACCTCTAGTAGTGAGACCCTGTCTTGAACAAAGAAACAAAAAAATTCCAAACAAACAAAGACATTTGATGACTTTTCTCCCCCAGTAGCCTGCATAGCATCTTCTGGTAAAGCTATGAAATTGGAAAGCTAAATAGCAGAAAGTAAGCTTCCTAGTCAGTACTAGCTTAATTTTCCATGACCTGTGACCATAGTATGTAGTGTCTTCAGCAACAAGGTCTTGCCATCAAGTAGTGGTGGCTAACCAAGAGCAATAGCAATAGCCTGTATTCTTTTGGAGGGTCTCTGGGATACCTGTAACCAACAACTTAAAGGGAAATATTCCACACCAGGCTTTTGATTTGGCAATCTATGGATTCTGGGAGGAACATTATCCTTAAGTGTTTTTATGAGAGTGTATTAATTACTAAAGCTTATTCATTTATTTTCTATTTTAAATTTTTTATTAGTATTGCTTTCTTTAAAAATAGCATGATTACATTGAAAAACTCTGTATGGGTTGGAGAATGTAGAGTTTATCTTTTACGTACTGTGTAAGGCAAATTTTGATTACTAGTTTTTTTCATGGAAAACTAATAATCCCAGCACCATTTTTTAAAATTATCCTTTCTTCACTGATGTGAAATGCCAGTTCCATCATATATCAAATGTTTATATACATGTAAGTTTGTTCTTGACCTTTCTATTCAGTTCTCTCATGTGACTGTCTTAATGACTATAGATTTTAAATTTTCTTTTACTTTTTTATTGAATTTTTGCAATTTTCATACAATATAGTTTGATAGTGTTTAGATCCACTCCCCACTCCACATCGCCCCCCACGCAATTTAATGAATTCATATATAATATATTATATATACAGAGAGAGAATGATTTTATAATAAGTCTTACTTGATAGGAAAAGTTTTCCCAGCTTGCTGTTCAAAAATGTTGTGGCTAGCCAGATGTGGTGATGCACACCTTTAATCCCAGCACTCAAGATGAAAAGACGAGGCCAGCCTGATCTACACAGGGAGTTTGAGGCCAGCCAGGAATACAGGGATACCCTGTTTCATAAACATCCAAAAATATGCTGTGTCTGTTCTTAGCCTTTTCTTCTTTCATGTAAATTCTATTGCTAAGTGTTTTGTATTTTCATGGAATTGTAAATTATATATGTTTTAATTATGGCCATTATGTAAAGATATAACTAGTTTTTATATATTGATTTTTGTATCCAGCAAATTTGCTAAATTTATTTGTAAATTCTAATGACATTTGTAAATTTAGTCTTTTAGGTTTGCTAAAAATACAATTAAAGGAGTTTTTGCTCTAATTATAGTTTCCTTTCTTTCTGATTCTTCTCTTTTTGTTCCTTTGCTTACTTCATTCACTATAACTTCAAGTTGCAGTGTTGAACAAAGGTAGTAATAGTGTCTGCTTGTCTAATTCTCAACCTCAAAGGGTATTCTCTCATTTCACCCTTAAGTAGTATGTTTGGTGTGGGTTTTGTAGATACACAAGTTGCATATTCTTGTCTTACTTTACACTATGCACAAAAGAGACTATTAATTTAAAAGAAGAAAAGAAATCATAGTACATTTTAACAGCTTTGTTAAAGTATCATTTATATACCATAGAAGTTTTACCCATTGTAAGAGTATATAGCTCAGTGCATGGAGCTCAGTGTTTGTTTTTCGAAGCTGAAAATCTCATCAATACCACAAAACCTATAAAAATAACATTCATCAGCTAGATGACACACCTGCAACTTTGTGTTATGCAATGCAAAATGGAATTCGCATAGGAGGTGTTAAGAGTTTTTATGGAAATCATTCTTCCACTAAGGCAGCTAGAAATCAGTTAACTATACACGGAAGTGCCCAAGATCCCACACAATTTATATTGTCCTAAATCAAAGCTAATATATTACAGATCCAACTTCCCTATGGCTATATCCCATGGATATGCTTGTGGCCACTTCAGGATCATTCAATGTGAGAGGAAGGATAACAAAGGGAAGTTGGAGTGCAATGAATGTGGTTTTAATGATGCACCATAGAAATAACTTACTTTTGCAAATTGTGAAAAAAAAAACATTTGATGTGCCAAAGACCACATCTTAAAAGAGGAAACCAAGGCCTATGTGTGGGAGGGTGAGCAGGACTTGAGACATCCTTTATTAAGAAAAGGTGAGGAATTTAGGATCCTAGAAAAGAAGTTTCTCATGGATATATGTGTGCATAATTCATTCCTGGGTTTAGACCGTTATGTGGGTGAAACCAAAGTGTCGACCTAGAAATGAAGGCTCCAAAATAACACAGTTTGGTTCAATATAAAGCAAATGTTCTAATTCTGGTGTTCAAAGAAATAAAAAGGTGATAGGTTCATTCTCACTTGAGATGCCCAGTGAAAGATGGACAATTCTTATAGTAAAACTATTGCACTACATGGAGTATGAGATAAATGTTTTAAATATCATTCAACTTTGAGGTTGTGTGATTCATAAGGGAATAATCTCTAACCTATCAATTTATAATTTATGCATTACCTAAAGGTATGTATAAATGCTATGCTCAATCAACCTTTGTGTCTGTGGTAGGAGCCCCCGCTCCCAATACTGAAGACTGGGAAGTTAATTGATAAGGTGATGAGCAATGAATCTGGACTAAAAGTCAAATGACCTAGATGAAAAATTACTACTATGCTACAGCAGGAAGAACGTTTGACTCTTTTAAAAGAATATTATACCAGCTAGTTCAAATAAAATAGTCATGCCCCTAAACTGAAACCTTCTTCCTTGAACAATGAAGGGCAACTTCATTTATTTTTAGCATCAAGCTTCCCCTTTTCCATAATGTCTCTTGACATTGCTTTCCTTCTGTCAGCCCCAGACATTCTAATTGCCCCCATCTGCCCTGCATTGTTTCACCTATCATCTTAATGTTTGCATTTCCCAGGTTTATAGATTATTGACATTAAATTTGAACTGGACTTCTTCCTGGAGATTTCCAGAGAGTACTTAAATGGCGTCAGTACTTGTCCTTAGTCTTTCAGAAATATTTCCTGTAGACTGTTGATCCTACCCCTAATGAGTAGATTCTTATAAATTGAAAATGTAGAGCCCTTCACTAACTTGCCTGTTTTGTCTTCTTCCTGATCACTTGTCTCAGTCATCATTTGTCCTAAACTCGCCTTCACAGTTACAATTATTGTACGCCTCTTCCAGGAATTAATATGTAACAGAAAGTGTCAACATGTACTTAGGACATCTAAAGAAACCTTTTTAAGAGCCTTCAAAAGAACCTGATGGTATTTTAAAAAGAAAATTTTTTAATAGTTATGATGGGGAAAAGTTACATTTTGGTGTATTTATTTTACTGTTTTTGTTTTTTTTTTTAATCCAGAAAAGATGATGCTAGAAGATGATGTTTTTTCGTTTTTAGGTCTATAGAGCTTTGAAAGGCATGATCTGACTTTCACCACAGTGTTAAAAATGCCACAGCCCATAACAATGGGTGAATGATGCATACAGGATCATTTTAAATCAGTCCTTTTCACTATGTAGAAACAAAAGAAAAATTCTTACCAAATTAGCCTGAAAGTCCATGTAATGCAATAGAGGTAGCTTCGACCCCCAACAGGCTTAGAAAAGTCTAACTTCTGTATACCTCAGTTTTTTCATCTTACCATAGTGCACCAAACCTTCATGGACTAAGAATCCAGGAACTGGACATGTAGCTCAGCTGGTAGCATGCTCACCTATCATGCACAAGGCCCTGAGTTCAAGTCTCAGCACCATATAAACCATGAATAGTGGTGCATATCTCTTCATTCCAACACTCAGGAGATCAAAAGTTTAAAGCCATCCTGGCCTACACAATGAGTTCAAAGTCAGCCTGAGATACAGGAGATCCTGCCTCAAAAAAAGTACACAAGACATAGCGCAGAAACAATATTCTAGTCCTGCTGTTTCTTTAAGACTGACAATTAGGAATATAGCTAAACAGTAGAGCACAAGGGCCTGAGTTCAACACCCAGAACTCTCCCTCAAAAATAAAAAAGACCAGTTTCTTGTCCTCCAGGAAGCCTTCTCAGATGGATCACCTTAGTGACCAAACCATACCTTGGATTTGCAAACCAAGTTCCCCTTATCTTTTCACCTCTCCTGTATCTATGAAACCTTCCATTGTTGTTTAATCTTTTCAAATATGTCCAGTCTCATTCAGATTGTTTCTTATGGCAGAATCCAAAGCTTTGTATCATTTTTCAAGTAGTCGTAGTAGACAGAACTTTGCCCTCCCCCGGATGGTCCCATCTTAAGCATTGTAACCTGTAAAATTCTTAAGCATTTAACCTGTAAAAAGGTAATCTTCCGTGATAAAGAGGTATGAGGTTTGCAGGTGAACTTAACGTGGCTAATCAGATGATGTAATAGTAAGGCAATGGCTGTGGATTAGATGAGTGAACCTGAGTAATCACAATAATCCTTTAAAATGAAAGGAGACAGAACAAGTCAGAGTGCTGGCATGCGAGAAAAGCAGTCTGTTGTTGACTTTGAAGACTGAAGAAGCCAGGAGCCAAGGAGCATGGGCAGCCTCTCAGAATTGGAAAAGATAAAGAACTCTTCCCAGCGGGCATGTCCAACCCTTTGATGCTGCCATAAGACATTGTCATCTAAAAGTTCATGCTCAAGAACTGTGCCATTGAGTTACAAAAGAAATAGCAAAAAATCTCATGTTTTAAGTATGTTTATGATTTTGTGTTGTGTCATTGCAATCAAAGCTATCCTGGGGGTGCTTAAGTTGACGTAACTTACCAGGCTCTGGAAAAGAATGCATCATGATAACACCTTGATTTTAGCTCTATGAGACCTACTGCCGACTACTGACATTCCCCAGAACTGTGGGATGATGAATTTATGTTTCATTAATGACTACTGAAATTTGTTACAGCAGTGATCAGAAAGAAAACCCAGATGGTATGAGAGGACTTTCCTGCAGCCCTATTAACTGACTCAGCAGTTCCTACTCTGCCTGGGACAGAAGCTAAAGCTGCAGGTTTCCAGAGCTAAAGATTGACAATCTACAGCCTCTACCATTAATGTTGTAGAGGTAAATGATTCTGAATTCTTTTGTTCATATGTAAAGCAGGATGTAAATGAGGAACTTTTTAAATAAGGAAATGCAATGCTTTTTAAAAATCACTTACCTTTGTCACATTAGAAACACTCAGTTCAGGCTTTTGAGAAGAGACCTCTCCCCAAACAGAAAGCAAATATTTACCCTCCCTTCCAAAGAGTATTAGATGAGATTTCCTGCATTTTGAAAATTAAGATCTTGTTCTCAAGAAAAAGATGTTTGATTATTAACATTTGGACTCCAGTTTGAAGCTTGTCATGGTCTGTTAAAAAGGGGGGAGGGGGACTTAGCCTTTGAATAAAGACGGAGGTACTCTGAAACCCAGAGAGGATTTGGAACATGGGAGAGGAGAAAGACATTTACTGTATGGATTAAAGGATGGCCTAGGTACATTGGCGCTGAAGGCCAGCATGCTGTCTTTACAGTGCCACACTCAGGACACGTCCTCACAAGTCCTGTTCTGCCTCCATGCCATACAACCGGCTTGTGGAAGCGAGCAATGCCTAGACCTAAATAGATTTTTTTTATTATGATAAAATGCACATAAAATAAAATTCATCATTTTAATCATTTTAAAAATGTACAGTTCAGCAGGGCATGGTGGCACACACCTTTAATACCAGCACTTGGGAGGCAGAGGCAGGCGTATCTCTGTGAGTTCAAGGCCAGCCTGGTCTACATAGTGATTTCCAGGACAGATGGGGCTACAGGGAGACCCTGCCTCAAAAAGAATTAAAAATGTACAGTTCAATGGTATATAGTGCATTCCCAACAGTGTGCAATTATTGACAAACCCATTTCCAAAGTATTTTCATCATCATAAAGGAAAATTCCATACCCATTAAGTAGTCCCTCCACATTCTCACCTCCCCGTGGGCCTTAGCAACAATTTTTAGCTTGCTGGTATCTGTTTTAGGCTTCCATGGTTTGCTTGTTATGACCACTTCGTATAAGTGAACCTCTTGTGTCTGGTTTCTTCTTTTAACATAAGGGTCTCAGGATTTATCTGTGTCATAGAATGTATCAGAGCCTCTTTTCTTTTCCCCCCAAATATTCTATTCAATATATATATATATACCAAATTTTGCTTATTTTTCCATTGGTGACACATTTGGGTTGTTTCCATCTTTTAGCTGCTGTGGATAGTGTTACTACGAACATTTATATGCTAATTTTTGCTTGAACACCTGTAACCCATTCTTTTGAGTATATACCTAGGAGTGAAATTGATATTTATTAAGGGTGAAGCAGTCCACTGCAGTGATTATACCACTCTAAATTACAACAATAGTTTGCTCTGTTACTAACCACCTACGTCATGTAGACATCTCCCTACATTGCCTCCAAACAACCTTTGTTGGCAGAGATACTCCTCCACAAGTCTCTTGTGCCCCTAAAATCTTGCTAAACATGCCAAGAATGCAAGTCTTTGACCTACTCAGGCCATTTATTAAGTTCAATTGGCAGCAAACAGCCTTGAGAGAAGACGTAATAGTCCCCACAAATGAAGAATGAGCTTGCTTCTAGTTGCTATCAGTGAATTTCTCAAGCCCAGTGTTCTTTTGCCACAAAGCAAACTCAGTCTGTGCTCAGGATCCACCTAGCCCTCCTCTACTCTACTCGCATCTTCTCTAGGGGACTTGAAAGGCAGGATGACCAACAAACCCAGCGTGCAGTTAATGCTACTTACTGTGCTATGAATAACGAACGCCTTCATATTTGACCTAGAAGTCTCTTGTCCTTGCCACCATCCATGATATAATGATTTTCTTTCCTAGCTTGAAAGTAGGGTAAAATCTTCAACCCTTTAGTTCTTGATACCCATAAGCTGAGATCAGAGTAATGGGATAAGTTTCCACACCTGTTCTAGAAGGGCTTAGGAATTGAGCAAGCTTAAACCTTAGGGTCAGGATACGGTAATCTGGTGTTTTAGAATATCTGTCTATGGTGAGTTATATAACTACTTATGGTCTATTTTTCTGTAGATTTATTCCTAATAGTTCATATTTATTATTGCCAGACATTTTGAATGGTAATTTTCAGTTCATTTTTAAGTGAATATTTTTTGAGTTTTATGCATTTCCTACAATAAATCTTAATAATATTTAGACCTCCTCCCCCATCTGTGCTCTCCATAGCCCCCAAACACCAGATTTCATGCATTCTGTCATATATGTTAAGGCCTATCCGGCCAAGTTTTTGTACCCAGATGTCTCTCTGTCAACTTCATCCACAGGAGTCTAGTCAGCCTATGTAGAGTCACTCCCTTAAAGAAGATCTGCTTTCATTCACCCAGCAGTAATCAGCTGTCAATAGTTCCTCTGCTGCCCATTTCCCCAGTTCTATGCTGGGTTTTTGTCTGATTGAGTCGACATTGGTCTTGTGCATGTTGTGACCATTGTTGCAAGTTCATATGAAAAAGTTCCCAGCAACATGAGAGTCTCTGTTTCCTTGTGTTCATGCACCTACTTTCCACCTCTCTTCCACAGTGCTCCCTGAACCACAGTTGGGAGAGGTTTAATAGACTCCTATTCATAAGGTTCATGGAACATAGCAGAACAGGGGGTAGAGAGAATACTAATTCATCCTTCAGTTTATTTTTTCTGTATTCTTTCTCAAGTTGTATTTTACATTTAGTGTTAAGGTTTTAAAATACACCTTTAGGGGCTGGAGATATGGCTCAGAGGTTAAGAACACTGGTTGTTCTTGCAGAAGACCCAGGTTTGAATCCCTGCACCCAATGGCAGCTAACAACTGTCTGTAACTCCAGTCCCAGGCGATCTGACAGCCTCTTCTGACCTCGGCAGGCATTCCACAACACAGGTGCACTTACCTACATGCAGGCAATACATGCATACACATAAAATAAAAATAATAAAAATGAAAAACCACCTTTATTGCTATATATACATACAAGTTGTTAGCTTTTTAATGTTTGCCACGTGTATGGAATTTGACTGATATATTTTTTATTTTCTTTAATTTTATTTAATAAGCACATGATTAGAAGAAGCATTTCATTACAGCTTTAACATATTCAGTAACACATTCCAGAGCAAGGATACATCTCTTTCAAAAGTGGCTGCAAATTTTTTGGTTCACAGTTGAATTAATACAGTTATACAATATTGAACTAGTATAAACCCTGTTATACAGGAGCCTAGGTCAATTCCTCTTGATGCTAACAACTTATCTGGCCATTCTTTTGAACTCTACAATTTGAAAATTAGTGAAGTTCATGGAAATTTTATTAAAAAAATTAATGCAAGTTATACATTTTTCAAAATATAAAGTCATGGAGCAAAATATAAGGAAAGAAGTCCTAGATAATGAAAAAGTTAGGAATCTACCAAACTATCCTAGTTGAGGCTTGAGGACTTACATTTTTTCATAGATAATTGAATTTATACTCAATATTTACTTCACATTCGTTCTATGAAGATTGTGAGGCAGTCAAAGATGAAGGACTGATTTTGTGCCAACCATTCTTGTAACCCTACAAGCACCAATGGGTTTTTTTCCCATCATTATCACTTATTGTCTCACTTCTGTGATTCAAAGACCACAAATCAATGGACCACAAGAAAAGTAAAACTATGCTTTAAGGTCTATCTTCTCTGTTTTTGCTATGAATTCATTTCCTTCTCATCTCTACCTCTTTGCGTTCCTTCATAAATTTGCTTGTCCTGACTCCATACTCAAGACATCTTTTTACTTTCTGCTCTGCTGCTAAGAAGCTCTGTCTCTGTTTCCCCCATTTCCTTCTCCTGACAACAGAATGTGATTGGTCTAGCCTTTCTTATTTTGCAAGCCAGATGTGGTTTCTGGTTAACCTATTTGATGGAGTTGGCTATCGCTGAGTTATATGATCAGCCCTTGGCTTAACCAGTTAAAGTGATTATTAGTGAAGGCCATGGCCACTGAAGCAAGAAAAAGCTCTGAAAAAAAAGTTATATAGTTTTGTTGTTGCAGAGAAATTTAAAGTGATGGTCCCTTCCCACCCCCCTAAAATAGCCATTTTACTAGTCTTTTAGGAGGCAGGAAATTCTTACCATCACGGTCACTCCTTTGAGAAAAACCTTTGTCCTCAGTGGTTACATTTCATTTTTACTTGGTGGCGGAAAAGTGAATAATGGTGTTGGTCTTCTGTCCAGGGGAGGGGGGTAGTGGCTCATCCACCCACTATCATGCTTCAGTCACTAGTATTTTCACAGAGAGCAGGTCCAAAGAGAAGGGAACCTTGGACAGGTAAATCTGAATGTGGGGTAAAAACAAAGGCACCTGGAAGGAATAGGATGGAAGAGGAGGAAGAGGAAGAGGAAGAGGAGGAAGAGGAAGAAGGAATACTGCAGCAGACGGCTTTGAAACACTGGAGTACACTGCACAGTTGAAGGTGAGCTATACCCCCAAGTAAATGCCTAAACGGCAAAAATGAATAACCCATTTGGTCAACTTAACTGTGCCCTCTACTACTGAATAAGAATTTTCATTTTAACAGGTTCACCAGGTGATTTATGTATATATTAACTTGAAGTGTGTTGCTCAAAGGGTTTTAAATCCAAAAAGACTTTAAAAATACTGCATAATTTTGGGCTGGAGAGATGGCTCAGGGCTTAAGAGCACTGGTTGCTCCTGCAGAGGACCTGGATTTGGTTCCTAGCACACACATGGTGGCTAACAACCATCTGTAACTCCAGTTCCAGAGGATCCAACGCTCTCTCTGGCCTCTGTGGACATTACATGCATGTGGTGCACTTACATACATGCAGGCAAAACACCCACATACATAAATAAATTTAAAAAATTAAAACACTGGATAAGTAACATTAAATGTAAAAGAGTTGGGACTTAATCTTTCAATGGTTTTAAGTTCTTCCTCCTTTTATTGAAAGATTTGTCTGGTAGGAAATAGTTTTTAAAAAAAATCAACTTTCTGACTTATTTGAATCTTCACAAAGCACAAACTACAAAAATTCCCCCTCCCTCTTTTTATTACTGGAAAAGTCCAACTTTAGTTAGATAAACTTCAAAGATACCGACCTGAATCCTCCTGGGATTGTGAAGGAAATATGAAAACAAACAACTAAAAACCCCATGAGTCTGTGAAAGTATCAATTTATCTTAGCACCTGCCATGGTCCTACATCCTGGAGAAGGAAGGTGGGGCAGGAGGTCATTAGACTTATCCCTTTGCTTCAGGAAGCTCAGAACTCAAAGTGAACAATTCTCTATTGGCAAATGTGAAGAACAAAAAGTAAGACCATTGCTCTGACTTGAGATTTTCATGTTTTAGAATCTCAGCTGGAAACTAGTTCTTTGATCTTTCCTGAGTCAGTTGATCTATGGAAAACATCCTCATTTCCCTAATATGTTGTCTGGTCAGGCCCATTGACATGTGCTTATTGGACTCTGGAAAGAGCTGGGAAGGCTAGAGAGCTGGAAAGGCTAGAAAGATCAGGTGACCATCTGAGTAAAGCATGCAAATGAGTCTCTGCCTTTGAACCTACCTCTTTTCAGTGAGCTCTGATTTCTACAGACCTGAGGTGGTTTCCTGGTGGCACAATGAGAGGGGGAAAAGGGAATTTTGGAGAGAGGAGTAAAATTGTTTTATTGCTTTATAATTGGTCCTTAGATAGGATTAGCTTGTTTCAAATGGGAGAAATGAATGCCTTTAAGTGTTTGAGATAAGCTCCATTTTCCTCAGAGAAAACTTGAACTTTCCAGAGACTCAATCACAGAACAAAGTAAGCACTCATTTACTTAATGTTTATTCAACAAACATTCAAAATAATTTCCAGTGGAAGGAAAATTCTACTAAAGCAATTGACTATATTATAAAATCAACAAATTCATATGTATATATAAAATGTCAGGTGTGTGCTATATAAATGTTTATAAAGCTTAGATGATCTAATTTATGCCCATTTCTTCTTTACTAACACATAATTGTAGATATGATAAACATATATTAACTGTTTGCTCTCAAACAGGGACTATACAAAGAGCAGATTTGGAAATTTGTGAGATGGAAAAGCTTCCTGTTATCATGCAATTTATATGCTAGGAGAGACAGATACAAGCACGTAAGAAGAAACACACTGTTTCAAGTACTTATGAGTGCTATGAGGAGAATTCAAACAGGGGCGGAAGCAGAGAGTGATGAGTATGTGGTAGGGGCAATGTTTATGTAGAGTGATTAAGAAAAACCTCTGTAGAGGAGTTGACATATGGAATGACAGTTGTATGCTAGGAAGGGAACTGCCATGTTTCTTTGGGGTTCTAGACAACAGGATTAGTATGTACAGAGGATCCAAGATGGAAATCATCTTGGTGTGCTGGAGAAACAGTAAGGTCAGTATCATGTAGGTATGTGTCCTCCCAAAATTCATAGTTGAAGTCATAACCCTGGATATCCTAGTATCTAAACTTATTTGGAAACAGGGTCACTATGGATGCAATTGGTTAAGATGAGATGGGGAGTAGGATGGGCTTCTAATCCCATATAACTGATACTCTTACTAAAAGGAGAAAATGTGAACACAGCCATGCATACAAGGAAAACGTCATGCAAAGATGAAGGCAGAGGTCAAGGTAATGCTTAGTCCCAGAATGCTAAGGCTGACCAGCAAATCACCACAAGCAAGGGGTCAGGTATAGAACAGATTCTTCTTCCCAGTCCTCAGACCATCAAGCCCTGCCTCCAGAGGTATAACAGGACTAATTTTTAATGTTTAAACTACTCAGTATGTCGTACTTTGTTACAGCAGCATAGCAAACTAGCACAGACAGTGTTGCCGGGAGGAAAAGAGATTAAGCGGTAAGAGATAAAATATATTTTATGTAGGTATATATTTTATCTACTTCAGAGAGCTAGATAAAATATCATCTCTTTTATGAAGGAGATCCCTGCATCTTTGTAAATGTGTTACAAATACACCCAAATTCAGTGTTTTGCTAAACTTGTGTGGTCTCTGCACTTTGGAAGTAGGTGTGAGTTATTGGACACTTCTACAACTTCCTTACTACGTCAAGTATTATAAATTAAAGAAATTGTCAGATTGAAGCTATGACATATACATTTATTAGCAATAAGTAACCTGAACAGTCATATAGTCTCTGCTTATAAAGTGGATCAGACTCTGATCTTTCGGAAGTTCAGCAAATGTCATCTGAAACAGAAAACTTCATATTATGGTAACAGATCAGCCTATCTCCTGGTTGAACCAGGAAAATCTTATATATATTAGGGCGTATGTGGGGGGGCCGCAAGGTCAACACTGGGTGTCTTCTTTGATTGTTCTCCACCTTATTTTTTTAATTTTATTTATTATTTTATTTTATGTGTATGCGTGTATTGCCTGCATGTAGGTAAGTACACCCATGTCATGCAATGCCCGCAGAGGTCAGAAGAGGGTGTTGGATACCCTGGGACTGGAGTTATGCACAGTTGTTAGCTGATGTGGGTGCTGGGATTTGAACCCAGACCTTCTGCAAGAACAACCAGTGTTCCTAACCACTAAGCCATCTCTCCAGTCCCCACCTTATTTTTTGAAACAGGGTCTCTCACTCAACTTGTAACTCACTAATTCAGCTAGACTGGCTAGAAGCAAGTCCCAGAGGTCCACCTGTCTCCAACTCCCCAGTGTTTGGATTACAAACACATTGCTACTGCACCTGGATTTCTTTTTATAAAGGAAATATTGGCTTTGTTACAGTAAAAGTCAACTAGGGAAATGCCAATATTTGCTTTTTATTGTCAGTTTCAAACATGAATATAATGACTGCCATTCATTTTCACACCCTCCACCTCTCTTATTTCCTCCCCCTCCTGCTGAAACTTTTCTTCCTCCCCACAAGTCCTTCCTACTTTCATGTCTTTTGTCCATGACCCACTGACTTTAGAGTTGCATGACCATGATTGGGAGGTTATTTAATGGAACACAGACAACATATCAGTGGCTACACTCCTGAAGAAAAGGATACCCACCTCAGCAACGTTAACTGCCAATAGTCCCTCAGGGAGCTGGAAGCCCTCATGGGCACCTGCTCATCCATGATGGGCTGATGGGCCCAATCCTGTGCAGGTCTTATGCATATAACCACAGGTGCGGTGAGTTCATGAGTACAATGGCTGTCATATCCAGAAGACATTTTTCCACTGCACATATCCCTATCCTCTGGCTCTTACATTCTTTCCTTTCCCTCTTCCATGATGTTTTCTGAGCCTTGGAGAGAGTGATATAGATGTCCCATTTAGAGCCAAGCACTCCACCACTACTTATTCTTGGTACTTTGTCCAGTTATAGGTTTCTCCATTAACCACTGCCTGCTGCAATTGGAAGCTCCTCTGCTGAAGGCTGAGTACAGCACTAATCTATGGCTATAAGTGAGTATTTAGACGGCAGTTTGACAACATGACCATTTAGCAGCAGTAGATTTTCCTCTAGGGCATGTGACCTCTGTAGGCTGGGGATCTTGACTTAGTTTATAGAACCAAATACAGGTTCTTCCTATAGAGCAAGCTCCAAATCCAATTAGAAAGTGGCTTGTTACCCCAATAACACTCATACCACTATTGTACCAGAGGTCATGTCTTACCTAGCAGCTAATTACTACAGCTCAAAGGATTTACAACTGGGTAAGACTATTGAAGACTTTTCTTCGCCAGCAGCCTACATAGCATCTTCTGGCACTATGAAAGCATCTAGCTCAGTTCCAACTCGATTTCTCTGTGTCCTGTAACCAAAGTATGTTGTGTCTTCAGCAATAGGGTTACCATCTAGTTCTGGTGCACAACCAAGAAACATTATCAGTAGCCTGCAATTTTTGTGGGGCATCTGGAGCTTCCCAGACCAACAACTCATAGGGGGATTTCCACATCTGACAGTGGGATTTTTTGTTTAAATAGATCATGGCCTCTGGGAGAAACATTATCCAGCCATGGAGGGAACATCTGTTCAAACTCTCTCTTTTATTATACTTTAAAAAATTATTTTTATCTTATGTGTATGAGTGTATTGCCTGCACGTATGTAAGTGCACCTGTGTTGTGCAATGCCTTAGGAGGTCAGAAGATGGCATCAGATCCCCTGCAACTGGAGCTATGAACAATTGTTAGCTGTTCTGTGGGTGCTGGGAATTGACCCCGGTCCTCTGTAAGCATAGTCCATGTCCTTAACTGCTGAGCCAGCTCTCCAGGCCCCCTGAAGACTGCTCTTAAATTCAGCATTACAGCAGTGGTTCTCAAAGTACCATCCTTGGAGAAGCAACATCAGTATCACTTGAAGATTTGCTTAAAATTCAGATTTTCAGGCCTCACCACAGAGCAATGGGTTACAAAGTATAGGACCAGGACACAGGAAAGTATGTTTTCACCAAGTATTGTGTCATGTCTCCCTTATTAATAAATTAATTGAGACAAAAGGTGCATTCCCTTGCTGGACATGGTGGTTCATGCCTTTTGTCCCAGAACTCAGGAGGCAGAGGCAGGTGAATCTCTGTGAGTTCAAAGCCAGTCTGGTCTACACAGTGAGTTCCAGACTGACAAGGAGACCCTGTCTCAAAAATGAACAAAAAAGATGAAGGAGGAAGAGGAGGAGGAAGGCGCATTTCCCCCACATTATATAAAGTATTTAACATTAGATATCAGAATAAAAAGTTCCTAATGACAGTAGTCATGAATTCATCACCAAAAAAGAGTTTCAAACACAGAAAGAATGCTGACAGGATTTACAGGAACAGGGTAGAAGGAATGATTCTGGAAATCATGAAAATGTGGATAAAAAGTGAGACATTTTCACCCTTTGCTCTTCAT
>NW_008351466.1:1278203-1283473 GCF_000622305.1 Nannospalax galili | reverse complement strand
ATTGCTGAGATCTTAAATGCTCTTACCGTAAACAATAAATTTGTGAGACGGTAAGTTTATTAGCATGACCTGATCATTTCATAATATAGACTTGTATTAAAACATTACTTCCTATGCTATTTATAAGGGATATAGATATAATTTTATGCCAATTATATGGTAATAAAGCCAAGGGGAAGAAGCATACATATGAATATGCCATAAATTGTATCTCTTTTTTTTTGGTCTTTTTGAGACTGAGTATCCCTGTAGCCCCAGCTGTCCTGGAACTCACTACATTGACCAGGCTGGCCTTGAACTCACAGAGATCTGCCTGCCTGTGCCTCCCAAGTGCTGGGATTAAAGGCATGCGCCACCATGCCCAGCTATAAATTGTATCTTTAATATTTTATTAAGTATATTTCAACACAATTTACTTGAATGTAATTCTGTATGTTTTATTTTGTTCATTAAAAACATGACTTAGAAAAGAATTTTCTAGTTGGACAAAAGGATGCATGGCATACAGAGAGTTTAAGAACTCTTGATTTAAGGTAGGCTTCAGATAGGAGAATTTGACTATCCTAAGGTATAGCTACATTTGTGGTATGAACACCTGGGTAGAAGCTTTCAGATGGTAACTAATCATTCCTAAGTATGTGTTTTGATTAGAATGCAAATGTTAACTAACCACCCACAGTGGTTAAAACCAATTTGTAGTGAAATGCAAAACCTGTTCATCAATATGAATAAATACTGCTAGTCCCTCCTCTATTTCAAAAGATAAACCAAGTCTACTCTTCTGCCTACTGTACTACCCCCATCCTAGATTAGAATTTCACAAGATGGTTTTGTAGGCAGATACAATATTTCATAAAAGAATTTATTCTTTGGTCCCAAGATGTCATGAATTTTTAAGATCAATCATTCATTAATGCTCCAAAACAGAAAAAAAATACGTTGTCAATTAAATTATGATAAATCAATAACAAAATTTACACACAACTTTCAGAGGGGATAAAAGTGCAAAAATATACATTACCCGAAATAAGATATGACACAAAACTGCTTTGAAGTAAATTATAGAGCATGTAAAACTTTACACATATACAAATATAACACAGTAAGAAATACGGATTTTGTCTTCTTCACTTATGAAGTCATAAGCAGAGTTCTCAAACCTGCTGTCCTGCCACAAGATGGCGAGAGATCCAAGGAAACTCAGAGAGAGGTAGTGTCTAGAAGAGAGGGCAAGCACCCAGGTGCAAGATCGACAAAAAACAACGGTTTGTGTTTGGCGAGCCTCCAATGGGCTTATTTTGGTTGATAATGACGCACAGAAAACAAGTACTTTAGGGAGGCATAAAGATGCATGTGTAATGTGCCATTCTGTACACAAGGTGCATGAACAAATTCACACGGTTGGTGTAAATACAATGTATACTTTGTCAGTCAAGGCTGGTTAATAATGTTCCAGAATCTTCCTCAGCCCCAGGCAGACAGGCAGTTTGATGAATGGCTCAAAACAAGACAAGGCTTGCCACAAAAGTTCCCTTATTACTTCCAGACAATCCTGCTTTTAGTGCAGGGTATGTAATAGGAAAGTTAATAAGATGTAATCTCTGGTATATGTTTGTGAGATGAGTGAAGAAGTCCTTCCCATGCCATAAAGCCAAAGTTGCCAATATGAGTCACACTGGCTCTGTGGAGAGATGTTAATAGGCCTGGACTCTCACATGTTGCTACTGGGATACTTCCCCACGAAGAGGAATTTGTCAATAGCTAGCAAAAATTAAATATGCATATATATTACTTCCCAGAAGCTATTCCAAAGACATACTGGAAATACGCAAAATGACATCTGCTTAAAGGTATTCACTGACATATTTGCAATGTCAATAGACTAAAGAAAACTAACAAACCCACATAATGGAGTAAGATACAGTTGTATAAA
This sequence comes from Nannospalax galili, assembly GCF_000622305.1. Lineage (NCBI taxonomy): Eukaryota > Metazoa > Chordata > Mammalia > Rodentia > Spalacidae > Nannospalax > Nannospalax galili. Next base: position 1,281,540 of record NW_008351466.1, on the reverse strand, counting down.
GGAATGAAAATAATTTGCATATTTTGACATAGAATGATCTCCAAGATAGAGTAAGTGAAAAAGAATCAAGATAGAGAACAGGTTTTACACTATGTCATCTGTCATGTACTTTTTGGGAATAAATATACACACACGTGTATTTTTGCTTATCTTTTTATCAGAAATATGAACCAAAATCTGACAAAACTAAAGAAAAAAGGAAACAGCATGTAGTGATAGGAACGAAAGCTAAATGCTTCTGTACCTAGTTTTGATTTTGGAAGCATGGTTAAAATGAAGTCATGTCAGAAAGAAAATTTAAAAAAACAGTCTCTAAAGTTGAAAACAAACTGAAACAAATGAACCAAACTATATGTCAAGTTGGTGGCTTAATTGTTCAAAGAAGAGAACAGCTTCAAATGGCTTTAGGGTATAGTATCCACATAGCCCTAGTGATATATGGTTTAAAAGCAAAACTAACCAGAAAAAAAACTTAAACAATTTTAAGCAAGTAAGTATGAAGTTAGTGCAATAAAAACTCAAAACTATCATATCAAGAAAAACACAAACATAAAGAAGTTAGCTGATACTCAGTATTATTTTGCTTTTGTTTGTTTTGGGTTTTTTTTTTTTTTTTTTTTTGGTTTTTTTTTTTTTTTTTTTTGGTCTTTTTGAGACAGGGTCTCCCTGTAGCCCCAGCTGTCCTGGAACTCACTATGTAGACCAGGCTGGCCTTGAACTCACAGAGATCCGCCCACCTCTGCCTCCCTAGTGCTGGGATTAAAGGCGTGTGCCACCACACCCAGCAATACTCAGTATTATTAAATTGAAATTGGAAGCATCACTGTGGTTTCATTTCTTTCTCTCTCCCTTTATTCTCCCTTCTCCCTCTCCTCTCCTCTACTTTCTCTCTCTCCTGGCTTGGTCAATAAGTTTATTGTCTTTATCAAAAAAGTCTTCACAGAAAATTCTTGTTTGGGTTAGCTCTCAGCAGTCTCCTTCAAACTCTGAGGAAGATTGCCTTCTTTCAAGCTACCCGATCTTTCTTCTGGGCAAAGGACATTTGAGAATGGTTCCATTTCTTCTTAACCTCTTTCTTAGGATCCTTGTCATGGACTAGATTCTTTTCTATAGGAGAAATAACTCGTAGATCTCCTCTATGATGGCTGGAGTTGTGTTGTTCTTTATGTTTCCCATAAGCATCTTCATCTTCTTCCATCTGGTACTACACCAGATCTGTGAGGTTACAGCCTGGGGTTTGTGTCCAATATACTTTTTCCACTAAATTCCTGCTTCCAAAATCACAATCAGAGAATCCCTGGGTACCATAATAAATAGACAAGCCTTCAACTATTTCTCCCTTCAGGGCCCAAGAAACTTTTTCCCCCAGAGGTAGTTCCAGCAGTCCTGAATCAAAATAGCTAATGATGGCTCCAGGCTAAACATCAATGCATTCCAAATTGTATTGATTTCTGATTACCTTCACTTGATCCTCATAGAGCATGTCTCTGCTATGCTTATTGAGAAATTTGTGGGCCAGCAGCTGACCAATACAAAATGCTGCAGCAAGGCCAGAAAGATGGCTTAGTGATAAAGAGCACTGGCTGCTCTTAACAGAGGACCCAAATTTGGTTCCCAGTACCCCTATGTGGCTAACAACCATCTGTAGCTCCAGTTCCAGGGGATCCAATACCCTCTTCTGACCACCACAGGCATTGCACGACACAGGTGCACTTACTTAACATGTAGGCAGTACTCTCATACACATTAAAAATAATAATAATTCTGCAGCATAATCTGTCAATCTAATGTCCGTATCACATTTTGGTAGATAGTGTGCACAAGCTGCACTCATCACCCTTCTGAGCAGGCATAAGCAATCTAACAAATGATATTTCTGTTAGCACATGAAGTACGTTTGTGTATTTGTGCACATTGTTCTATGTTTATTCTGGATCATCAAACATTTCCAAATACAGTGATCAGCTTTACCCTCTCATCTTCTAAATTTGACTTGGTGCCTCTTAAAGTAGGCCTTATTCTTTTCCCACTTTTTATTAGTTTGGCAGTTTCGTATTTTTATATAATGAATTGTAGTTGTTTTCATACACATCCCCATTCATCTCTCTCATCTTCTCTTCTGCTGAAACTCTTTTTCTTAACAAGTTCCCCTCTACTTTCATGTCTTTTTGCATACAACCCACTGACTTTGTCGAAGCATGGGTGGGAGGTTATTTACTGGAGCAAGGGCAACTAATCAGTGGCTACACAATTGAAAATAATGCCACCTCCTCCTCCATCAATCATTAACTGCCTTATGGTCCTTCCCCCATCCACGATGGAATGATGATGGGCCCAGTCTTGTGCATATAACCACAATTATAGTGAGTTCAGGAGTACACTGGCTATGTCATATCCGGAAGACATCCTGTTGCTGCACATCTCCCCAACCTCTGATGAAGTAGGCTTTCTTCTTGACCTCAACAAATCTTATTTTACAGAACAGAGACCTGTGGGCCCTGAAGTGCTATAGAAGGAGAAATATATTTTTATTGTAAAAATTATGTTTTTCCTAGATCTTTCCATTCAAAAGCTCAAATGTAATGATAACCTAATAATAACAAAATACCCTTATCATCTAGGCTTTTGCCTTTAAATATCTTTTTCCATGATAAGGAGCCAGGGTCCTTTGAAGAAATGGCTCTCCAGGTCTGAGGCAGTAAATACACATGATGAGTCTGGGAGATCTTGTAGCAGAAAGCAAGGAGACTATCACTGATTACTGGGATTCTGTCAACAGGACAAGCCAGGCAGAGAGGATATCACTGCCCAGTGATGTGAGAATGTGTACATAAAATTAATTAATGGATGCCTCATTTTAGTTTGTTAAGAGTGGCATTGCAATCCTTAGAAAAAGTTAAAAATCTGGAGGTTGCCGAAAATACAAAAGAAAATTCTGTTATAGGACAGAGTTCGTAAAAAAAAATCACCAACACCACTTTAAGAAAAGTAGCAAGGTAAATTTTAATTTTCGACCAGCCGGGCTGTCTATCTCCGGAGTAGAAGCAGCCCTGATGATTGTTAAGTCAGAGTTTTTATAGGATTACAGAATTATTATTAAAACAGGACATTTGTGAACCAATCAGGTTTGTACAATATAACAGTATTTTTATTCTATTAATTAACAACCAATCATTGTACAGACAAGTGATACAGTCATATAACTTGGCACTCAACTTTGTGACATTAAAAACTAGCCAACTGCTTTAGCCATAACAAGTAAAATAAGACAGTCAAGGTAAATAACTTCTAGGTGGTCATACAATAACAGGATAACAAGGGTGGTCTTATGCCCTGT
>NW_008351466.1:1274671-1275808 GCF_000622305.1 Nannospalax galili | reverse complement strand
GACTCAGACACACCAACAGCACAGAAGACACTGAGTCAGAATGGAAGGCAAACTTTTCCCCCAGAAAGAACCATTTTGGCCATTATTTTATAAACAAAAATAAGATTATAAATTAGAAGAACATAACAACGGAGGCAGTTGATGGAAGTTGGGAGCAGAATAAGCCAAATTAAGACCTCATGTGTTAATAACTACTGAACTGGACACTTAAAAATGTAAATTTTATGTGACATCTATTTTAACCACAATTAAGAAAGAAAAAAAAGAAAATATTCATGTGTTATAAAAACAAGCAACACCAAAACTAACCATAAGGAACAGCATCAAAATTTAACTAGGCACAGCCCAGGAAAGGGACCTTAAAACAAGAATTTCTTAAGTCTGTCTTAAATGAAGGCTGTTCTATTACAAACAGAAGCAGTCTCCGTTTAGTTTTCTATATCCCGATTTACAGTTTTTGGAAGGAAGGGAGGCATTATATCACATACCTATTGACAGGAAATAAACATCAGAATTCAGACCAAGCTTCACAGAAACTGTTTTCTTCTAGATTGCATACATCTGGTTCAAGGAGGCACTTGGGAAGCAGAGGCAAAGGGATCTCTGTGAGACCCAGGCCACCCAGGTCTAGATAGTGAGTTCCAAGCTAGGTGGAGCTACTAGGGAGACCCTGTCTCAAAACCAAAACCAAACAAAAAGAGGGAATTAAGATTTCATCAACCAAGTACAAAAGGTGCACCTTGTTTGGCCCCTGATTTAATTAAACTCATTGTGAAAAAGACAGCTTGAAAGCATCTATGAAAATCTGATTATTGGCTGAAAATTAAAGTATTGTTCATTTTTGTAGACCTGATTGTGTCATAGAAGTTATGTTTGTTTAAAAAATTATTACTACTACTATCCTCAGGCCTCTTGGGGTAAGTCTACAGCGCAGCTCTCCGCGCTGGGACTCCCTAAGCCACATTCACCCTTCCATCACCCCCCTCGCCGTTCTATACTCCTAGTTTGAGCCCTGCGCCACTCCTAGTCTTGGGGCCCCAGACACCTGGGGAACCAATACTGCTTCCTGACCCTTCTCACCCAGAGCAACCCAGTCCCTTTCTAGGGCTCCAGGAGCACCACTTCTGGTCCTGGCCC
>NW_008351466.1:1213968-1270161 GCF_000622305.1 Nannospalax galili | reverse complement strand
TTGCAATGCCCGAGGAAGACAGAAGAGGCTGTCGGATCCCCTGGAACTGGAGTTACGGACAGTTGTTAGCTGCCATGTGGGTGTTGGGAACGAACCCAGATCTTCTTCAATAGCAGCCAGTGCTCTTAACTGCTGAGCCATCTTTCTAGCCACTCATTTTTATCTTTTGATATAACTACCAGTTAGGTCAAATTACTAATTGTACAGATTTTCTTAAGGGACAGTGGACTCTGCTTACATTTGTGCCTCATAGAAAGAGCATGTTCCTTTCTATACATTTCCCTTTGGGGCCGCAGTCATGTTTAAAAATGAGAGTGAGCTGGACATGGTGGCACATGCCTTTAATCCCGTCACTCAGGAGGCAGAGGCAGGTAGATGTCTGAGATGGAGGCCAGCCTGGTCTACATAATGAGTTTTAGACCATCTGAGACTACAGGCTGACCTTCTCAAAAAGAAAAAATAAATAAATAAAAAAATAAAAAAGTAAAAAAAAATTATTACTTATTGATGTATACTAAAGTCATTTTTGTGAAATTTTCCTTTAAATCTTCTAGTTACGTGGGAACAAAAAATGCTCAGTGCTGGGAGGTGTTGGGCCTGGAAAGATGGCTCAGCGGTTAAGGGGCACTGATTGTTATTAAATAAATCATTTTTAAAAATTAAAAAATAAATAAATAAAAAAATAAAAAAAGTAAAAAAAAATTATTACTTATTGATGTATACTAAAGTCATTTTTGTGAAATTTTCCTTTAAATCTTCTAGTTACGTGGGAACAAAAAATGCTCAGTGCTGGGAGGTGTTGGGCCTGGAAAGATGGCTCAGCGGTTAAGGGGCACTGACTGTTCTTACAGAGAACCCAAGTTGGATTCCCAACATCCACATGGCGTCTAACAACCATCTGCAACTCCAGTTCCAGGGGACCCGATGCCTTATTCTGACCTCTAAGGGCATTGCACAACACAGGTGCACTTATACAAATTCAGGCAATACACTCATATGCATAAAAAATGTAAATGCTTGGTGTCTAGATGAAATAAGATTCACAAAATGGAGCTAGGGATACAGCTCATGGTAAAGTGCTTATTTCCCCAGTACTGAAAAAAGAAAAAAAAAGAATTTGTAAAATAATCATTGCTGGAGCTGCATGATGGTACGTGGAGGTCCACTGTATTATTCTCTCTTATGAATGCTTGAACATTTTCATGATAAAAAAACGTTGCCAGAAAGAACTCTGGGCTAGGCTTATAAACCCTGGATTCTATTCTTTAATGTACCCCTAATTAGCGGTATAATCTTGCTACTTACATTTGAAGCATCAGATTTGGGAAGGAGAAGCAGCAGGAGACGAAATAGGGCTTTTAAAAGTGTAGAATGTTATAAAAGAAAAACATCACCTTTAATTCCACTATTAAGATCTTGGTGTACATTTCTACATCTTGTAGGCATTTTTCTATGAATACAATATATACATGTCTTTTTAAAAAAATAAAATGTGAACTACACTGTATGTGTTCTTTTGTAACCCACTGTTTTTTATGTGTATACTATTATATCCTCTTGGTAATCACACTAAAGTATATGAAAGCATTATAGATATGACAGCATAACCTAGTTCTGGTTCATTTTCTTCTCACAGCTGTTTCACTAACTATAATCATCCTTTTAATGAATATGTGCCACATGTGACAAACAATCATCTCTGGTTTGAACTCTTGCAGCTGGTCTTCTGGTTCCTGATTTCACCATCCCCTAACCATCCTTCATGCAACACCAAAGTGATATTTCTGAAATAGCCCTAACCCTGTCACTCCTCTCCTCAAAAACTTTCACTTCAAGAGGTTATGCATTTTATTATCACATTTATTTGGCTGTGTGTGTGTGTGTGTGTGTATGTGTGTGTGTGTGTGTGTGTTTTGAGGCAGGGTATCCTTGTAACCCCAGCTAGCCTGGAAGTCACTATGCAGACTAGGTTGGCCTTGATCTCACAGAGACCCACCTGCCCCTGACTCCAGAGTGCTGGAATTAAGGGTGTGTGCCACCACACCTGGCTTTATATGGCATTTTAAAAAAGACAAAACTGTAGGAACAGAGAACAGGTTAGGTAAGTTAGGTAAGGTGTGATGAGGAGTGGATAGCAAAAGGAATTCTGTGGGGTATTGGCATGGTTCTGTGACTTAACTGTAGTGATAGAGATACCTATATACATGTTCACAAAACTGTACATTACTCCAAAATGTCAACTTTTCTGTATGGGAATTTTAAAGCTATCAATAGTTGGCTTACCAATCAATTGACTTATAGATTCAAATTTGGGATTCTTAGCCAATACCTTAGAGCCCTCTGCATTGCCCTGTCTCCCAGTCTATCCTTCCATTATCTCTGACTATACCTCATCCCTAAAACACCATATCTGGAAACTACTTACTGTTCAGTGAACACCTATGTGATGAACTGTGACACTTTTGTGATTTCACTTGCATTGTTCTTTCTGCTAAAATACATCCTCACCCAGTATCAACAATGAAAATCCTATTTACCTCTCAAAACATAGTTCAAATTTCACATCCTCCTCTATGGGCTCTTCCTCATCTCCTTAGTCAAAATTGAATCTCTCCACAGTGCTCCCCTAGTACTTTTCTTATATCTCATTGCCTAACACGACTGCTATAGTTAGGAAGTAAAATCCCATACCTCATTCAGTAGTACTCATTACAGCCAAGTATGGTTCCTTCCATTGCTGTTTCTGCCCAATGTGTGAGTGGTTTCCACATCAGTCTATGTCCATAGACCTTAAATTTGTCCTGTTAGTTAATGTTCCATCTTGCAAACTTCAACTTTCAACTTCATCCTTAATCAGTTAAATGTCTATTTCTGCTCTGGTGTTGAATTCTAGTCTTGCCTAACTAAACATGATACTTGCATATTGCTCCAAGAAAAGTTAGGATTTTTTGGCCTGACTATCCCTATTCAATCCATGTCTCTTGTTTGGGACACAGAGGAGCTTGTCTAGCCAGTATGAGTACTTTGGGGTTGAAGCTGGTAGGAGGAATGTCTCATTTGAAAGTGGATCAATCCAATGAGGAGCAAATTGAGGAAACAAGTGAGACAGGCAGAGGTTGGTAAACCAGAGAAGCAGAGCCAACTGGGTCAGGAATGCAACTGGCATCCAAAGCCAAGGACGTGAACACTTGAAGGGTGGAGAACCTCTAGAGCAGGCTAAGGCACAAGCTGGTTTGGGTAATGTTTCAGGGCAACCTAGTGTGCAAAAGTGTCCAGAGTGAAAGATATCAAGAGACTAAAGAAGACGAAATGCTGGAATTGCACAAGATATGATGTGTTAGGGACTTACAGACAAAAGAGCATCTTGAGCAAGATGGACCTGTGCAACTTGAGACGGGAGGATGCCTACAACTTGAGGAACGAGGAAGGGGTTTATATGCTAAGTTAGACAAAGGAGGGCCACAGCCAACTGGAAAGCACCTGAGCCTTCTCAGAAACTGTAAACATAGAAGCAGTTCGGTGCAGGATAGAAGATACTCTGTTTTAACGATTTTTCTCTATCCTATAGGGATTACAATGCACACCAGGGTCATCTAGTGAATAAGATGGCAGTTATGACCGAGATGGCTATAGTCATGTCAATCTGGATCAGGATCCCTACAGGTGAAAATGAGCAAGAGACTCTCTGGTCTTTTCCACGTAGCATGTGAATGGGCCTGCCCAATTTAAAGATCAAAAAATGAGTATAAAATGCTCACTGACTTCAGTCCTACCCAGTCCAGACCATGACAGCTGACATCAATGGGAGGCAGTGTGGTAGAATGGGAAGAATTCAAGGTTCAGAACGGAAAAGATTAAAATTTCAATTGTGTGGCCTGGGATGAGTCACTCTTGGTTTCACTTTCTTCATCTAAAAACATAGCTAGAGAGTATCTACTTCATAAGGTCATTGTGACAATCTAAATGATGTAATGCGGACCTTGGTATCCAGTATCGACTCAGCAGATGATAGCTCTCTTCCTTCAAGGACATCTATCATAACTTACTTTGTATTTCTAGCACATTATATGAAGCATATGCTTGTCTCTTCAGCCAGATCTTAAACCTGTTGTGGGAACAGGTTGTGTGTGAATCAGTTTTCATGTGTTTTTACTTTGTAAGTACTATACTTTTCTAATTACAAATATCATGTGAAATGATACAAGGCCCAAATATTCCAAAATATCGAATACAGGAGAAATCGTCAATAATATTCCCACCTCTCCAAACCAAGAACTGAAGTCAGACTTTTTAAAATTTTTACTATTTTTAGAAGCATTCATTACAGCTTTAACATACTCAATAACAATTTCCAGAGCAAAGATACCTCTCTTTCAAAACTGGCTGTAAATTTTTTTTAAAAAAATCTCCATTTCATTTTAAGATATACTGTTTCTTACAGAAACCCATTGTTTTTGCTAATAACACTTAGATATTGGCACATGCATCTCTAATCTGTATGTATCTGATTATTACTAGTCATGGTCGGTTGCACTCAGATCCTTGGCACCTGTGAATGGATATAAAGTCATCAGGTAGATTTCAATGGTAATGTTTATCACCTCTACTAGTTAACGTGATGTAAATTTTTATGCTTCCTCCTCAAATACAACTCATTTTTAATTTGTTGATTTTTTGTGTGTATATCACACAGAACATCCCAAACAATCTTCTTCATCTATATACCCACTTCCCAGATGGCATCCTCCCACACCCCCCGCCCAACTAGAGCCCTTATACTCTGATATCCCTGCTCCTGTCTGCTGTGTTGCGGCACCCCCAGCCATTCCTCAGTACTTGTCCATCTGGTGAATCTAGTCAGCCTATCTAGAGATCCTTGTTTTAGGAAGATCAGCTGTTCCTCATCTAGCAGCAATCAGTTGTTAATATTCCTTTAGATAAGATTGGGGTCTGCTGTTCATTTTCCAAGTTTTATGCTTAAGACTTTTTAACAACTCATTCCACTCATATTGTTGGATTTAGTTTGGTTTTTTCATAAAAAACAAATCATTGTTCAAGTATGACTCTCAAAATTCAAAATAAGGAGGGAGGGAGGAACAGAGGGAAGAAGGAAGGAGAGAAGGAAGGACATTTTATATAATATGTGCAAAGTTTTATTTAACTTACTGAAAAAGAAGCCTGCAGGATGGCAAACTCAGTTCAAAAGAGAATGTGAAAACTTATATTTAATGTATAGTCAATAAAAAACTATTCTAAAATGAGGGATTAAGTTAGAATCAAATGTAAATTATCTCTCAATAAAGCTTTTTTAAAAAATATTTTTGTTTTAGGGGCTGGCTCAGTGGTTAAAAGCACTGGCTCTTCTTACAGAGGACCCGGGTTTGATTCCCAGCACCCACATGGTGGCTAACGTACATCCCTAACTCCAGTTCCAGGGAATCCAACACCCTCTTCTGACCTCTGTAGCCATTGCACGACACGGGTGCACTAACATACATGTAGGCAATACACTCATATACATAAAATAAAAATAATAAAATTTAAAAGTTGGTTAATGTGTTGCAGATAAAGAAGAACCAAATCATGGTGCCTTTTAAAATTACTTAACATATAATACTTAGCCTTCGTTTTATAAATATGCACTTGAAATAATTTTAGAGCTAAGACCATCATATTTAAGTTCAACTGTCAGCTACCACAGTTGACTATTTCACTCAATGCTGTGCTCCAAAATTTTTGTTTCTTAAGAAGTTTTACCTTCACAGGATAATTGAGAAAAAAGTATAATGATTTCCAGTATCAGACTGAGGAGATGGGTCAGTGAGTAAAAGCATTTGCTACACAAGTCTGATAACCTGAGTTTGATCACCAGATCCCACAGTGGAAAGAGAGAACTGACTCCAAAAGTTGTCCTCTGACCTCCACAGATACACAGTGACATGTGTGGCCACATGTGCCCACAAACATTAATAAAAAGTAAATTAATGAATCCCTGTATGCTCCCTTTCCCCACACCTACATAGCCTCCACCCCATCATTTTCATGATGCCCCTAGACTAATGAATCTGTTAAAATTGATGAGTGAGCCTACATCAACTCAGCATCATCACTGAAATTCCATAGTTTACATTAGGGTTCACTCTTGGTAGTGTATATTCTATAGTTTTGGCCAAATGGACCCTAACAGGTATCCACTATTGTGGTGTCACACAGAGTATTTTCTCCATAAAACTTCTATGGTCCACCTATTCATCCCTCACCCCTCCCCAGTAGTATCTTTTTTGTGTGGCTAGAAAGTAACATCACTGCATCTTACCAGATGACAGAACTGTAAAATGACCATATCCTAGCCAACGTGCTAACTTACAATTCTCTAGACCTAGGGAGTCGGACGGCTGTGATAGTCTGTTAGAAAATGAAAAATGTTTTTTTCTTTTCTTTACATTTTTTACTTATTTGGGGGATGTATATGGAGGTCAGAGGACAACTTGTGGAAATTGGTTCTCTCCTTCCACCATGTGGGTTCAAGGGATCAAACTCAGGTTGTCAGGCTTGCTGGCAGGTGCTTTTCCCCACTGGGCCATCTCACAGACACTCCCCCAAACTTTAAATATAGGGTCTCATTCTGTGGTCTGGGTTGGCCTAGACAATGACCACGTAGCCTAGACTGATCTCAAATTCACAGCAATCTTCCTGTCTCAGTCCCCCTACCCACAAGTGCTGGGATTACAGACATAGGCTTCCATGCCTAGCTTAGGAAATGTTGTTAATATCCACAATAATGGATACCTGTCAGGGTCCTTGTCGTAGTTTGTTTCTCCATTGCTGTAACAAAACACTCTAATACTAACTTGGGGAGAACAGGGTTTATTTAGCTTACATCTCCCAGGTCACAGGTCATCAGGGAGCCCTAGGTAGGAACTCTGGGCAGGAACCTGGAGGCAGGAGCTGGAGGACAGACCATGTAGGAACGCTGCTTACTGGCTTGCTCTCTTGGCCCCTGCTCAGCCTGCTTTCTTATGCGACACAGGCCCACCTGCCCAGGGGTGGCACCACCCATAGTGGGTGGGTCCCTTCTACATCACTCATCAAGAAGATGCCCCATAGACATGGCCACAGGCCAGTTCAATAGAGGAAATTCCCCAGTTGAGGCTCCTTCAACCCAGATGTGTCAAGTTGACACTAAAGCTATCCAGCACAGTCCTTATGCATTAGCTACTACTACGGCTGTAACTAAGATCACATACTGAATGGTTTAAAACAACACATACATCATCTTTAGTTCTAGAAGTCAGAAGTTGAAAATCAGTTCCACTTGGCAGAAATCAGTGTGTCAGCGGGACCACACTACTTCTGGGGTCTCTATGGAAAATGCTTCCTTCCTTTTTTGAAGCTTCTGAAGCAACTGTATTCTTACATTCCTTGATTTACAACGTCTTCCATTTTTAAAACCAACTGCAGAGCATCTTCAAACCTGTCTGCCTTCATTTTCACATCACTCTCTTCTAAGCACCCTTGGGACTGCATGTAGCATACCTAGGTAAACTATTTCAAGGTCAATGGATTAGCAATCTTGATTCCTGTAGCTATGTACCATCATATATTCACAGGTTCTGAGGAGGAGGATATGAATATAGGAGGGGTGTAGAATCATCCTTCTTCCTATAATATCCTTATTTCCTGAATTTGAATAATTATAACCAAATCCTTTAGATTTTGTTGAACTTGATTTTGTCACTTATCTTTTCACTCAGCATGTGCTGTATGCACTATCCCATTCTTCATAACAGATGCTTTTCCAATTACAACATTGCCAATCTAATCATTTCTATTACAAACAGTGGGACAGTGAACACCACTGTGTGTATCTCCTTGCACAGTTGTGATTATTTATACAGGAATTATTCCTAGAAGATAAAATTCTGAGACAAGATGTATATCCATTTAATCTTGCCAAATGTTGACAAAATAACTTCCAAAAAGTTATAACAACTTTTCACTACACCAGATAGTTGGGATTCCATTTTCATTCTTTCAGTATTCTATATAGCACTTTGAAATATCCATATACGTTTTCTGGTATAAAATAGAAGCTTACTGGTATTCAGTGAATTGAAATCCTGAACAATGCCATTCCATGTATACAACTCAGAGGGTTGTTCTAATATTAATGGTTACAAGTAATGGGTGTAAATGTGCTTTGTAGTCAAATGGTATTTTCATGCATGGCATGTGTTCTTTGCACACTTAGTTATCATATGTAATGCAGGTTGGCTTCATTATTCCTGTTTTACATGGTGCATGCTTTCTTGTCAAGGCCAACAATACATTTTCATTACAAACCTCCAAGGCACAAACATCCGAAGTGTGTGATTGACTGGGGCAGTCCTTCAAGAAGAAAGAGAAAAAGATTACTGATGTGTGTGTTCTCTAAAGTTAGAAGAAAGTAAAAAGCAAAACCTTCAGAGAATGAGTATTCCCATTCTTAGTAGAATCCAGAGTCTACTGGTTTTATACTAGAGGACTTCTTAGCGACAGAGCTTCTTGGCCTTGGATGGGCTATCCTGCTGAGCACCTTACCCTAGGCACCTACCCTACCCTCACTCTGGAAAGTGGCAATGGACTATAATGATGAGGAATATAACCTTGTGAGGTACAGGTGTGCATAAGGAGACTAGATGAAAGGGCACTGAGGGTTGACTCAGTCTCTCAGAACTATGTTAGCAGAGAGAGGGACCCTTTTTCACCATCCACATATAGTAGTCTCCTCTAGAACTAGGAGTCAGCTTCTCAGATGGACTGAAAAGGCGGTTTCATGGTGACTCACACCTTTGAAGCCAGCACTGGGGAGGCAGAGACAGGTGAGTTTGTGAGATTGAGGCCAGCCTGGTCTAAATAGAGAGTTCCATGTCAGTAGGGCTAGCTATGTAGTGAGACCCTGTCTCAAAGAACAAAAATAAAACAGTGGGCTTCAGAGTTGCCTTGTTTCTGGGGTCAGAGTTAATATAAGCCTGAGTGGGACTTGGTCCCTTCAGTTTTCTTCCCACGGGAAGAGTTTTGGAAGATATGTAGTTAAAAATATACATGAGCCAGGCATAGCGATGCAGGCCTCTAATCCCAGCACTTAGAAGACAGTAGAAGGAAGATTGCAAATTCAAGGCCAGCCTGGGCTACACTGTGAGGTACAGTTTAGCTTAAGCTCTATAGAGCAAGATCCTGTCTCAAAAAAAATCAAAGCAAACAAAGTCCATACATGAGACAAAGTTCTGAAGCTAGAAAGAAATGGCCTCTTTATCAAACATCCTCAGTTCCTTTGTTCAACCTACCAGTGTATGTGAACACACGCTCAGTTTTCCCCGCAGGATTTATTTTTAGGACTTGACTTTTCTTTAGATAGAATTGAGTTGTGTCCTCTGATAAGATATGTTTGTAGAGAAGAACATTTGCCATGAACCCAGCCATATCTCAGAAAAGAATCCCGAAACTACCAATGTATTAACGTAAATTCATAAAGACCTAAGAGGTCTTAGAAGCTTAGGTCATGATTGAACCTAGGTTCAGACACTAGCTGTGGCCTTGTGTAAGTCATTTAACCTTTCTATGCTTTAGATTCATTCTACTTGTAAAACAGTCTTGGTATAATAGAAAATACCTACCTTAGTAAGATGGTTGTGAGGACTGAACAAAAGAATGTATAGGGGCTGGAGAGATGGCTCAGCATTTAAAACCACTGGCTGTTCCTACAGAAGACCTTGATTTGAATCCCAGCACCCATATGGTAGCTAACAACTTTCTCTAACTCCAGTTCCAGGGGATTTGACACCCTCTTCTGTCCTCCATGGGCACTGCATGACACAGGTGTACTTACACACATGCAGTCATAGCACTTATACACATAAAATAAATAAATCAAAAAAGAATGTATATAAAGCATTTGGTACTGTACTAGACATAGAGTTTTCATAAATATAAGCTATTTAATTGTTCCATGGTTCTGTGTCCATAGTCTTTAAAATATTTGTGGAACAAATTATTTACTACATTTCCTTACATGCTAACTTGCACATACTTAGCCTACCAAAATTTTCTAGTAATATGAGAATAGGTGTTAAGAACATGTTGACTACTCAGGAGAAATTGTTACTTGACTAGTGGTTTTTTTCAAACCGCATGGACCTATTTTCCTTTCCCAGAAACCATCTGCTGGCGGAATCTCTAATCTATTCAGTAAGACTTGTCTATGTACCTGTACCCTGTCCTGTGCTGCTTTAAGATTTCAGGGAACATATTTGGGCCTGGTGGTACAGGACTATGATCCCAGCTACTAGAGAAGCTGAAACAGGAAGAACACAAGTTCAAGGCCTACCTTGGCTACAGCATGAGTTCAAGACCAGCCTGGGCAAACTTTTGACTATATTTCAGAAAAAAAAAGAAATTGTAAAAGAACTTGGTATATATAGCTTAGTGATACAGCACTTGCTTAAAGGCCCAGAACATAAGCCCTAGTACAGAAAAAAGAATTTCAGATGTCAAAAATAGAGCACTTAAAGACATGTTTGCAGGCCAGATATGGAAGTACAAGTCTTTAATCCCCACACTTGAGAGGCAGAGGCAGCTGGATCTCCATGAGATCAAGGCCAGCCTGGTCTACCTATCAAGTTCCAGGCTAGTCGGGGCTATATGGAGAACCTGTCTTAAAACAAACAAAAAGCCGTGTTTGAAAATGGACATGGGTATTTCTCCTGTGTACCATCTCATATTCCACAATTCCTTTCTCTGTGTCTGGAAGACTTCTGTGGAACAGAAAGACTATCATAGAGAAGGTTCTAGGGATTCGTTTGTATAATGTATAAATCTCAACTCTTCTCCTTGGGTAAAGGCAGCTGGTTTTTCAGGTTGGAAGTTAATCCACACCCTGTCCCCAAACTCCCTGCATTCCAAGGATATTAAGTCACTGAGGCTGGAGGACACGTAGGGAAACATTTTACCTGATCTGGCACTAAGGCGCTCTTTCTTGCCCTGTGCATCTACATACACTCCAGTTCTAATCGACCTGCTTAACTCTATGTATATTATCTTTCTCTGTTCCCATAATACCCTCCCCTTAAGTAGCTGATTCATATGGCTTTTATGTACCAAGTTATTGTTCCAAATGCTGTTCCTGCTTTTAATTGAGGGCATGTTGACCACTGGGTAGAAGAATTTGGCATCTGAAGAGGCCGTTTTCTTCTGGAAGTCTGATCATTTTAGTTCACCTTAACTATAACTGTTGAAGTCAGTGTCATCCTTATATGAAAGCAACCTAAGTCTCTTCTTTGTCATGATAAAATGATATGAGTTGAGATTGTAAAAGGAAATCTCTGCTATCTCCGAATTACATTCTTCCTCCAAATTAAGTAGCAAATCGTTTTAGTTCCCCCAAAGCAGTTGAAGTTGAGAAAATCACACTAGACTTAGGAAATAGGATAATTCTGGTTAATAGGATAATTATCCTATCCAGGAAATAGGATAATTCTATTTAACAACCCACTACTTAGAAGAGGGTACTCCCCCAACATAAGAAGAAGGGGGGAAATGACTAAAAACAAAAAATTGGGGGGAAAAACAAAATTAGATTATAATGGAAAACCTTATGATTTGGAAATATCGGGGTGTCTTTGAGAGTTGCAGAGCCTTTCTGGGCTCTGTTTTGCTTAGTTTGAGAAGCTAGGGTCCTGGAAATTCTATGGCCACCAAAGCCACTGCCACACCAGAGGCTTTCAGGTACTTGTCTCGCAAATTAGAAGAATGAAATTTACAGACCATGGAGGGTTTTAGAAAGAAGTATTTCATTACAGGGAGTTTAGGAGAGAGAAAGAAGGCAGTGTCCCTGTACAGCTGCTCAGTCCAGGTCCTTTTCCAGGTGTCCAGGTCCCTCCAGGTTCAGGTCAACGTCTTCTGCATGGCTTCCAGGAACAGGGTACTACTTCAAGGAAAATAGATAAGAAAAAAAACTAGACCCCTTTCCTAGTATCCACAGAGACACCTTTGGATTAGATAATTCTGGCTTTTCTGGCCTCAGGGAAGGACAAGTGTTCTGGCAGGTCCAAGGACATTTCTAGCTCTTGGCCAAGAAAGAAACTAGCCACTTTTCTTTGGGGATCTTTTTACCTTAAATTGCCTAAGCAATTTCTACCTCCTGTTCTCATCATTTACATCAGACTGTTTACAATTTCTTGAAACATGGTGGCTACAACTAATACATACTTTTTTTTTTTTTTGGTCTTTTTGAGACAGGGTCTCCCTGTAGCTCCAGCTGCCTGGAACTCACTCTGTAGACCAGGCTGGCCTCGAACTCACAGAAGATCCGCCTGTCTCTGCCTCCCCAGTGCTGGGATTAAGGGTGTGCACCAAAAAGTAAATTATCAATTTTACTCATTCCCCATTCCCTCTCCCCCAATTCCTCCCCCTCTATCCACATCAGTATTCACTCCCAATTTCATGTTCTCTCTTCTCTCTCTCTCTCTCTCTCTCTCTCTCTCTCTCTCTCTCTCTCTCTCTCTCAACTCATTGAGTCCACTTAATGATATCCGTATGTGTCCTAGAGCATGGGTAGCCTCATAGGAACCTCATCCCAGAAGAAAACTGACTGTCCCTCCCCCAGGCGCCATCAATTGCCAATAGGCTCCTCAGCTAGTACATACTTCTAGTTTATCTCACTTTGCTGATCTGTGAGAGACAAGAATTTGTTAGATAAATGCTGAGATATTTGATTCCCTAGTAGGCAGTGGCCATAGTAACATCAATTGCTTGATTACCTTCTAGGGACCCAGCTGACATGCCCACCAAAATATCTGACCGATATGAGACATAAGCGATATAATACATGTGTATTTGCAAACTGGGGTGTATTAATGATAAGAATGTTGGAAATACTATACTCCTCATTAGCAAGTAAAATCCTGCAGGGAGAAAGCAGTGTTGATAATCTAATGTGATCTGGTTTCCCTCCTCCACCTTCACATCCACTGTGAGGTGTCACCCACCCACCATAATGAAAAACAACATGGAGGTGATGTCCTAGCCATTATTAGGTTCTCTCCCTTAAGAGAAAATTAATAAAATACTCAGGACAGTAGCAGACACAAAGAAATCTTCATTTCTTTTACATATCAGAAACATTTTCAGTTACCGTTCAACTTCTCTGAGATCTACACATCAAATAGCAAAATGCCAAGAACATGAGCACAGAAAAGCTGGATTGGAGGGTGTTCCTGTTAAAGGCTCACTGAATGAGTTTTCACTCAAACATTTCCCTTGATAAGCTGGAGGCGTACACAGTTCCCTAAGAGTCACTCAGTTGGTAGAGTCCATAGCCTTGGGTTCAGTGCTGAGCACCACATAAACCAAACACAGTGGCACATACCTGCAACCCAAGCACTCAGGAGGTGGAGGCAGGAAAATCAGTTCAAGCTACATAGTTCTCAGCTACACAGTGACCTTGAGTCCAGCCAGGGAGACATTAGTAAAATCCTTTTGGAGCACTAACTCATTTAGTGAGTAGCGGAGATTGTCTTCTTAGCCATGGTTTTTCATTAGAATTAAAATACCCCAGCCACTCTTACAGTTAAAAGGTTCTACAATAGTCAGGCTGTTCCCAGGGAAGTGCCATTGCTAGTAAGCTGTCATATCCTCTCGTCAGTTGGGATGTGGGCTGGTAGAGTTCTGAGGCTTCGGATTAGTCCAGGGAAGCTCAGCGATGCCTCAAGCAAATGAGCTAAGCTGGAAATTCACAAAGAACCTGAGGTGCTTGAAGGTTATTCCAATTGACTTCGGTAAGATGTGGATGAACAGTATCTCTGACTTTCCTAATTAAACAATGACTAGTGCTGATATCCAAACATAGTAGTCAATCTTAAAAACGTAAAACCTATTTAGAGGTCACATTTTTTTTTTGACAGACTTTTTAGATCATTGAGAAAGTGATCTGGTGAGGACTCACACAGGAGTCTCGTCTTCTCCTTCAATTTCACAGTTGCTCTTGATAACCCCCCAACCTATCCCATAATGTCCAGAAGATAAAGTCAGACAATGCTTTGTCTTGTTTCAGCCTCACAAGATGGCTCTGAGTTCTCAGTCCTTCCCTGGTGGTGCCGGTGGCAGCAGACACAATGGAGGTAGTCTATTACATTATGGGTGAAGAGTGAGCGCAATGGATGCAAGTACTGGAAGAAAAGGAGCATGAAACCAATGGAAACCAGATAAGCAATGATAAGCTGTAAGGCAATCAAGGAATGACAGTAATTCAGTAACACTTTGACTCCAAAGAACTTAAAAACCAAGAGCATGATCACATTCTCTACCAACCTCACACTATAGTGCAGACCCATATGTCCCCAGTTTTGACCTTTGTCAACAAGATCTCTGTCTGCCAACTTCAACTGCAAGGCTGACCAGCAAGAGAAGTTGATACCAGCATAGAGGATGGTAACCGAAATCAGCACCACCAGAGTGCCAACCCGGCTGAAATTTTTCTCAATATTGTTTGGCATTTGGGCACCACTCCTCCAGAACTTAACCCAAGGCTCAAAGAGGATGATCAGGAAATTGAGCACCAAGAAGGGCACAGCCTTCAACTTCAACGTGGCTGAGAACAACACGAGAATCACAAGGCGGGAAGTGATTTCCAATGTCCTCCAGATGGTGATGCAAAGGACTTCCAGTGGCCCAAGGCGAATCTTGTAGTCATCATACTTTATCTGAATAGCCAGCATATTGCAGAGGGTAGCCCCATAGGTGACAGATATCAGGGAAAAAACCATTAGCACAGCTGTAAAATAAAGAATGGGAAAAGGAGGCAATCAGTTAATGTTGGTGGTGAAGCCTGTACTCAGACCCAGAGGCCCAGAGATAATGGGTAGAGCTTGAAAGCCCCAGTTAAGAGTAAATGTATATATGATCATAGCTCTGTAAACAAACATCATGCACTTGAATAAACATTTTAACAAAGACATATAAATACCCAACAGATATATGAAGGTTTCCAACATCACTAACCCACAGAAATGAAAAGGAAAATCACAGTGAGAGCTAGTAGCATAGCTCAGCGTTGAGCTCTTGCCTAGCATGCAAAAAAAAAAAAAATCATAATAAGATATTACCTAATACCTGTTAGGATGGCCATGGTTTTTAAAGTATGACAAAGATATGAAGAAAACAAAACTTTTATACACAGATGGAATGTAAATTGATACAGTCATTACAGAAAGCATCATGGGGGTTAGATAAAGAAATTAAAAATAGAACTACCATATGATCCAGCTATTCCACTACTCAGTACATACTTAAAAGGAAATCAGTTTCCCAAAGAGATGTTTGCACTCTTATGTTCACTATACCACAGTGATCCAGAACAGCTAAGGTATGGAAATAACCTAAATGTCTGTTAATAGATGCATGGATGAAGAAAATATTGTATACACAGGCAATGGAATATTATTCAACAATAAAATGAAGGAAGTCCTGTCATTGTAATAAAGTGGATGAAACTATAGGGCATTATGCTAAGTGAAATGAGCCAGACCCAGAAAGAAAAATGATGTATTACCTCATTTATATGTGAAGTCTCAAAAAGCTGGATTCAAAGAAACAGAATAGGACAGTGTTTTCCAAGGACTGGGGGTTGGGAGGAGTTGGGGTTTTTGTCAAAGGGAACAAACTTTCTGCTATAAGATGAATAAGTTTGAGAGCTCTAATATAAAGCTTGGTGTTGTATTTCATGCTTGTAATTTTCTAAAAGTGTTCACATACACAAATGGTAATTATGTGAGATGATATACATATTATCAAAACATCACATTATAAACCTGAAATATATATAATAAAACAAAATACCACACACACAAAGAAAAGGAAAAGAAATTAACCAAAATACTTTCTTTAATGTGATAGGGTTTTATATCAGTTTTTAAAATATTTTGGGCTGGGGATATGGCAAAGTATTGGCATGGCATGCACAAAGCCACTGGATTTGATCCCAAGCACCACTGAAGTTAGGAAATAAAAATAATAAAATCTTCTATATTTTTATTTTATCCTTCTATATGTTTCTACTTTCTGTTTCTAATTTAGAAATTCTGGATGAGTATACAGTGTAAGAATTTAATAATCATAAAATATATAATCTTTTCAAATGATTGAAATCATTTGACTATGTCTTAGAACTAACATTGAGAAGTCACTAACATGAGACCATATATAAAGGTATAGAGTAGACCTACCTGATGGAATAGCCTTTTGAAAGAGCAGTGAATGAGAAAGTAAAAGAACTATCTGAGAAAACTGTAATCTTGTGACTTATGGACAATACCCTTTCTAATTGAAGTACAGTCTTTTTTATTATTTTTATTTTATGCAGATGAATGTTTTGCCTGGACGTATATAAGTGTACTATGTATATGCAATGCCTTGCAGAGGCAAGAAGAGGGTGTCAGATTCCCTGGAACTGGAATGACAAGTGGTTGTTGGCCGCCATGTGGGTGCTGGGAATTGAACCTGAGTCCTCTGGAAGAAGAGCAAGTGTAAGCCATCTCTCCAGCCCCTGAAGTCCCATCTTTGATGTGTGTTTTCTTTAAGAAACTAATTTTCTAAATGATTCACTCCAGGTGTATGTGCCAAAAACTGTATTAGAAATCCCATGAAGGCAGAAGGAACCATATTTATTTTATTCATTGTTTTATACAAGCTAATATACAGTGCATGAAATACAGTAAGTGTTTGATAGATGTTTGTGGAATAACGAAGACCTCTGAGCTTAGAGCAGCAACATAGATACTTAGGGTTAAAAATCCTTGATTCAGGTATGTGGTAGCTGGTGGGACTCATTGAATATCTATGTGCCTCAGTTTCCCAGTTCTCTGAGATATTATAGGGTTGTGTTTATCATCAGCACTTACAAGTCATCACCCTCACACTTTGGTATACTTAAAGAATCTCTGAACTTTAAACACATTTTTTGACCCATGGTAGCCATACTATACTGTATGTTAAAGAAGGTGCACATAAGGGTCAGACATCTCTTACCTAAACACTAAGCCTCAACTACAGGTGATATAGGCGACCCTTTCCTTTTCTTCCTTTATGTCAAATAATAGTGATGACGACAATGACTACTACTACTACTGCTACTACTTAATAATAATAATAATAATAATAATAATTTGATAGCTCTCATAGAAAGTGAGAGTCCTGAGGATTACTCATCCAGAAAGAAAGCACTTCCTCATTTAATGTTCACTCAGAAGACTGTTCCAACAGGTAGGACTGTTCTTCCTCCTCTTGTTTCTCCATTTCCAAAAGCATAGTCCTTAGGTTTACCTTGACACTTAGAAAAGAAGGTTATTTAAAAATGGATGGAACACCTAGAAATAAGCTTTGTAAAAATATGAAAATTTTCTTATTTTATTGAAGTACACTTAAAAATTTAACAAAATGGAGATTATCACCTTCTAATATGAAACTGACTGGTCATATAAAACCCCCATAGCCTAACTAATTTCATGCAATCTCTATCAATGGAATAGCTTTTTCTTTTCTGCTTATTGCCTTTTTTTTATCTTTCTGAGACAGGGTCTCCCTGTAGCCCCAGCTGTCCTGGAACTCACTATGTAGACCAGGCCGGCCTTGAACTCACAGAGATCCACCTGCCTCTGCCTCCCAAGTGCTGGGACTACAGGCGGTGCCACCACGCCCGGATAGTGCTTATTGCTTATTAAGTTGGAGGAATTGAGAGCTAGAGTGATGGCTCAACTATTAAGAGTGCTTACTGCTCTTGCAGAAGACCCAAGATTCGTTCCTAGCACCCATGTTGGGCAGCTCACAACTCCCTGTAACTTCAGTCCCAGGGAGATCCTCTGGGGCTACATCTGGCCTCTGTGAGCACTTGCACTCACATACTCATGCCCATATGCATACACACAAACATACATACATGTACATAATTTTACAAATAAGAAAAGCAAATCGGGGGCTGGAGAGATGGCTCAGCAGTAAAAAACACTGGCTGTTCTTGCAGAAGACCCAGGTTCGAATCCCAGCACCTACATGGCAGCTAACAACTGTCCGTAACTCCAGTTCCAGGGGATCCAATGGCCTCTTCTGTCCTTTGAGGGCATTGCATGACACAGGTACACTTATATACATGCAGGCAACACACTCATACACATAAAATAAAAATAAGTAAAAATTTTTAAAAAGTAAATCTTAGGGGCTGGAGAGATTGGCTCAGTGGTTAAGAAAACTTGCTGCTCTTGAGGAGGACAAAGGTTTGATCCACAACACCCACATGGCAGCTCACAACCTTCTTTAACTCCAGTTTCAGCAGATCTGATGCCTTCTTCTGGCCTCCACCAGCACCAAGTACGCACATGGTACATGTATATAGAGGCAAACATTCACACACATATAAATAAATAAATAATAAATAAATAAATAATTGCTAGATAGATAGATAGATAATGGATAAATAAATAAATGGAATTGACAAATTGATCTTGGAAATTCATCTATTCAGAAGTTTGCTATGAAAGATTTCTGCAAGTCAGGCAAAAAAAAATCTATAAACACTTAAGTTTTTTTTGTGTGTGTCTTTTTGAGACAGAGTCTCCCTGTAGCCCAGCTGTCCTATAACTCCACTGTATAGACCAGGCTGTCCCTGAACTCACAGAGACCCACCTCCTCTGCCTCCCAAGTGCTGAGATTAAAGGTGTGTGTCGTTATGAATGTATTGCCTACATGTGTGTAAGTGAACCCATATTGTTCATTGCCTGAGAAGGTCAGAAGAGGGCATTGGAGCTGCTGGAACTGGAGTTATGGATGGCTGTTGGCCGCCATGTGAGTGCTGGGAATCAAACCCAGGTGCTCTGCAAGAGTAGCCAGTGCTCTTAACCGCTGAGCCATTTCTCTAGCCCCCAAGATTTTTAATATATAAAAGTATGGGTATGGTGATGTATGCCTTTAATCCCAGCACTTAGGAAGCAGAGGAAGGAGAATCTCTGTGGGCTCAAGGCCAGCCTGATCTACATACTGAGGGCAGCCTAGTCTACATAATAAATTCAAAGACAGAGCTACATAGTGAGACCCGTCTCAAAAAAACAAAACAAAAAAGTAATACTTCAAAAAGATACCAAAAATATATTGTGTATATTAGGAGTAGATATTGTATACATATTACATGTATGGCATACATGTAAATTTAAAATGTGTTTTGTAGACAGAAAATTTATACAACTATACCCACACCTACAACAGAGCAAGATCATTATCACGAATGAGTAAACAGCACCTAAAATATAAAAGATAAGCAATATACTGGAAAAATGTGACTACAGTACATAAATAAGCAATTCATAAAACATACACAGAAAACATGAAAACATGCTTGGCTTCACTCACAAAGAAAGCCAACTACTTTAAAAGTCAGAAGCTGGGGTTCATGAGACGGCTCAGCAGTTAAGACCACTGGCTGCTCTTGCTGCAGGGACCTGGGTTTGGTTCCCAGCACCCACATGGCAGTTAACACCTATTTGTAACTCCAGTTCCATCGGATGTAATGCCCTCGTCTGACCTCTGGGGACAGAGCATGCACATGGTGCATAGATATAGATAGATATAGATATAGATATAGATATAGGTATAGGTATAGGTATAGGTATAGGTATAAATACAGATATAGATATAGATCGATATATGCAGGCAAAACACATACACATAAAATAAAAACAAATACATAAAAAAATTTAAAAAATAAAAGGCCAGAAGTTTGAGATAATGAAGGAACAGCACATCCACATACTATAGGTAGCAGTATAAATTCACATACCCTTTTGGTTATTTTGTAGAATAAATAAAATTCTAAGCACAATTTATTTCACTCAGTAATTTTACTGCTATAATTATCTTACAAGTCTCATTCAGGTACACAGACATTTACAAAGATGTTGACAATAACAGACTTTGAAATTAGGGGGAAAACCTTTATATGTGAAAAATTAGAAACAATTTTTAATCCTAACAATAGAAAATAAGAAATGAAAAATGATCTAATTCATATGAGAAATAAGCTTTGCATATGTATGTATATATATTTATAAATAACTATTGGAAAATATGTATTAGCACACTCATGAAAAAGATTATTCTGGGTCAAAATATGTAATATATGCTGTCTATATATTGATTTTTCTGCAGTGCTAGGGATTTAACGCAGGGTGCAGGTTTCCCTACAGTGCTAACACGTAATGCACATGTTAGACAGGTATTCATCCATTGAGCCACATCCACAGCCCAGTATGTGTGCATAGGAAAGGGAGGTCCAGAGGGATCCATACTGAATGGCTAGCAGAGATAACCTTTGGGGAGCAGCTTTATATTTTCTATTTTGTATCTATTCTGTGTGATCTGAACTGTTACCAAACAACATCTGACTTTTGTAATTAGAAAATAAAAACTAAAAATAGTACATTAAGATGGTAAAATTTCATACAAATGAATTTAAAGTTAACACTGCTGATTTCTCATTCTCACACTTTTTTTGTTTGTTAGTTTTTTGAGACAGGGTCTCACTATGTAGCTCTGGCTGGCCTGGAACTCACTATGTTGACCAGGCTACCTCTGCATTCTGAGTGCTGGGATTAAAGACATGTACCACCACACTCCACCCTCATTCCCACTCTTGACATAGTTTTTTTTCATAGCTTTCCAGATATTTTCTGTGTATACAATTACCTGAAGGTCGATCAGTATGTGCATGTTCTATTTGTGTACTGTATACCTATTTAAGTAGATGATTTCTCAACTCTCAAAATTTTCAGGAAGCAGCATCATTTCTAGATAGTGTTTTCCTCAAACTACTGTCAATTAAATATGTGTAAAAAGCTTCAAAATCAACAGAACATCATAAACTGTTAGTGCAGAAAAGAGGACAAATTTTCCCTCTATTGAAACATGTATTTGAAACAGAGGACTTTGCCAAACAGGGTCAGCACTTACTAATAAGGAAATGATCCAAGCTATACCCACACCTGAAGTGGCTTCTACCCAACCAGATGAAGCATATATCAGGCTGGTAAAATTCAGTAATAATACTTGATCTAGACTTTGACAACACTGACTCACATTTCATCCTCTGCTAGAGTTCTTACTCATCTTGGGATCCCTCTTTTACAAGTGGAACTTATGGCAGTGACTGCTTGTAACTTCCTCCAAAGATCACAGAGAAGATCAGAACTTGCATCAGGCCTGACTTACCAGTATTCATTCCATACTCCTTTTATGTCTCTCAACTAATGTAGGAGATTATTAAATCCATGGTTCCCTAATGAAGCTAGCCAGAATAAACTATGGTACTTTTTTTTTTTTAATGCTGGTTCCTGGCCTCCTCACACTCTGGGGTTGATTCAGGTCTGGGAAGAGAAGGTCATTTTTTTTTTTTTTGAGACATGGTCTCCCTGCAGTCCCAGCTGGCTTAGAACTTTCTGTGTAGGCCAGGCTGGACTCAAACTCACAGAGATCCACCTCCCTCTGCCTCCCGAGTGCTAGGATTAAATGCATGTGCCACCACGCAAGAGAAGGTCATTTTAAAGAGCTTTATTTATTTGTGTGTGAACATATACCTAAATGTATAGACATACACCACGTGCATACCTGGTGCCTAGAGAAGCCAGAATAGGGTGTCAGATTCCCCTGGATCTGGAGTTACAAACACTTGTTAACTCACCATGTAGGTGCTGGGAACAGAACGTGGTCAGAGAACAGAACCTCTGCAAGAGCAGCAAGTACTCTTAACTGTTGAGCCATTTCTCCAGGCCCAAGAGAAGGTAATGTTATAAAAAAGAATCTTCCAAGTCAGGTGTGGTAGTTCAGCTTGGGAAGCTGAGCAGGAAGATTTCCATGAGTTTGAGGTCAACCTGGACTATACAGTAAGTTCCAGGCCAGCCTGGATCATAGAGTGAAACTCCTATCTCAAAATATGGAAAAAAAGCCAGGCATGGTGGTGTACACCTTTAATCCCAGCACTCAGGAGGCAGAGGCTCTCTACATAGTGAGTTCCAGGCCAGCCAGGGTTACAGGGAGACCCTGTCTCAAAGAGACCAAAAAAAATATGGAAAGAAAGGGGGCTGGAGAGCTGGCTCAGTGGGTAAGAGCACTGGCTGCTCTTGCAGAGGACCAGGGTTCAATTCCTAGCACCCACATGCTGGCTAACAACTCCAGTTCTAATGGATCCAATGCCTTCTTCTGGCCTCTGTAGGCCTTACATGTATATGGTACTCTTAAATACATGCAGGTAAAACACTCATGCAAATAAAAATAAATAAATTTTAAAAAAGAAAAAAAAGAATCTTCTCACATTGTTATGATTTTCAATTATATTTGGGGACTCTTTCTCTAAAGGTGGCCATCCCTAAACAAACAAAGCAACAAGCAACATCATTTACACACTTCACTGTACCCCAGTTTAATAAATCTGACAGGACTGAGATGTCTGACTCCTAAGTTCTTCAGTTCCCCAGTACAGTCCAACAAATCAGAGTGTTCTAAATATATTCCATCCAGAATAGTAAGCTACTAACAATACATGGCTTTTGAACACTTGAAATGTGGACATCATTACTGAGGAAGTATGCGTTTAGTGCATTTTTTTCTTTAAATTGCCACATGAAGCTAGCGGCCAGGATATTGGAAAGCTTAGGCCTAGACTTCTAAGACTCTTGGTTTAAACAGAGCCCTCCCTTCTCTTGACCCCACTCACCTCTACCCAAGGGCACCTCTGCAGAGATCAGGGTCACATAGAGCTGATAGGTAAGCTGGGGAACTGAGCCCAGGAAGGCTTGGATCTGTGACATACGTTTGTAGGCATTGCGATGCATAGCCAGGGTCCGGATGGAGTGGCCCACCTCCCACTCTATCAGCACTTCCTGGCCATCTATTAGCATCTTCTTTCGGGTGAGGCTGACATAGGGCTCCTCCTGCCCCTCTTTCTTCCACAGTGTGAGGTACTTAATCATGGCCTCCAAACATCTGCAGGAGCAAAGCATCATGGGAACTTAACTAAAATTGTCCCAGGAAAGGAAGTTGTTATAAAAGGGAAAATGTTGCAGAGGGTGTGTTACTCTTTGTCATTTCCTTTCTTGTGCCCACTGCACATGAATCAAAGGGTTGGCCGTACCTTCTACAAGTTACTTCTATCTATGCCCTT
Source organism: Nannospalax galili (assembly GCF_000622305.1). Taxonomy (NCBI): domain Eukaryota; kingdom Metazoa; phylum Chordata; class Mammalia; order Rodentia; family Spalacidae; genus Nannospalax; species Nannospalax galili. The sequence goes on along the minus strand of NW_008351466.1, from coordinate 1,246,928 downwards.
TTCTGTTTGGTCACCTTCTGACCTAAGAACACCATTTCAGAAATACCTCTTTTTAGGCAAGGAATTGTTTTTTTCTCCTTAAGAACAGGCCAGTGGCTTAAAAAAAGTGCCTCAAACACATAAATATTAAGAAATATTGTGTTCAAAGAGAAAGTTGAAGGTTCTAAAGGGCTCTGGTTTTCACAAGACCTTAAATTCTTTGATAAATGTATTCAGCTTCATACTTGGGATTCTTAGGGTCTGCATTTTCAAGAAAGCATCTCTCTTTGTGCCTCTTGTTTGGGGACAACCCCCTTTTAAATTTGATTCTCTTTACAAAGAGGAAAACATCCTCACAAGAGCCTATTACCCTTGACCTATCCATAAGACCCCCTTCCTCGCTGTGACCCTCCCATATCTCCCACATTAAAATCTAAAGTCTCTAGCAGTTCTGATGGTAAACAGAAGAAAAAAGCAACTAAGACATTTTATTTTGGAACATCTGAGTTATCACTTCCCCCCACTCATCCTGAAAAGAATGGAAACTTCACTATTTATGACAAAAATATCTGTGCTCGAAATGAAGTCATCTTCCCCAACAGACCGAGGGCAGGGGTTGTATTATCTTGCTTCCAGCTCTTATCATGAAGTGGGAATTTGAGAAATATTTGCTGAGCAAATGAAAGAATGAGAATAAGAAAAAGAAGACAGGTGGGAAATGGCAGGAGGTGAGGATAACAGAGAGTGACTTAACAGAAGAATAGATCAAAGATAAGCTCTGGGACGGATGTGCTTTCTAGGTTTTGACTGTTAACAGGAAGGCTGAGAATATGAACTGGCTGCCATTCTCCACAGCATCTCCCTGGCATTGTTTGATGTGTACTGCTTCAAAATGTGGAGGATTGCTGGGTATGACATGGTGGTGCACGGCTTTAATCCCAGCACCCAGGAGGTAGAGGCAGGAGGAAGTCTATGAGATCCAAGGTCAGCCTGGTCTACATAGCGCATTCCAGGCCACCTGGGACTACAGGGAGACCCTGTTTCAAAAATCAAAAAATGTGTATGAGAAATTTCTACTTTTTTGTACCTGTGTGTTTGGGGGTAGTGGGTATTCACATACCCCAGTACATGCGTGGAGATCAAAGGACAAACTTGGGTGTTGGTCCTTGCTGTCTACCTTGTTTGAGGCAGGGTCTCTGTTTTTCAGGCTTGTTGGCCCACAAGCTTCTGAGGATTCTCTGGTCTCTGCCTCCCATCTTGCTGTAGGAGGGCTAGGATTAGAGGTATGCGCTACTGCATCCACTTCTACATGGGTTCTAAGAATCTAAACTTGGGTTCTCTTGCTTGTACAGCAAGCACTTCACCCACTAAGCCATCTCCCTAGCTCTAAAATTTCTACAGACAAATTCTAAGACCTAGAGAGAGAAAAGAAAAGAAGAAGAAAGAAAAATGCAACTTTCTTTCTATTTGGGGAAAAATGCCCAAGTTTATTTTCAACAAAATATCTTAGATTTACAGAAGCCTGTCAAAATATTGGGGAGGTACGAAGCATTCTGTTTATGCTTTTATTCTTAAGTCTATTCACTAGTTTAAGTAAGGGGTTTGACTTGCTCCTGAGCTACAGTAAACCAGAGTACATCTTCATTTCCAGAAGCATGTTTGCATTTCATGTAAGGGCGCCAAGCTGTACAAACAGCTTCATTTGCCTGAAAGCACCACTCAGATTCTTACCTACCAAAAGAAGGAATGTGCCTTGAAAATAAGCATATAAAGAATATCATTTATGAGTTTACAATTATTTTCCCCTGCTATGGACTTTGAGTAACTGAGGTTATAAATGCTTCTCAGTTCATAAACAGTACAATTTACATGACAAAAATGAGAAATAGTCAACACCCTCCATGTAGAGTGATCAAGTCAAAAACAGTTTGTGAGGCCACAAACAAGAAAAAAAAGGGGGAAGTCAAAACTGAGGACTGGGTACTTGCTAAAATTTGCATCTTCCTCAACTGTTAACTCAGTATATTGCACTTTTAAAAAAAGCACATAGAATGGTTTCCTTGAATCTTTTGTGACATCTTGAAGTTAAAGATAAGGTCTTCCTTTTACAGCTTAACTTTAAAGATTTAGAACTTGAAAAGGATCTTTAGTTCATCATCCAACCCCAAAACTGCATAGGGTTAGCTGAATCATATCTGGCCATGAGGTACAGCATGGCCCATACTGTATTCATTGCTTTTAGTCACTTGCCAGAATTTAAAATCATGAAATTGCACATAAAATCCCATCTTGGGGACTTCTCAGAAGTTTTATCTGGCAATACTGGATCTGAATTCCAATAGAGATCCAATGGGTCAGCGTTTTAGAGTGGCTGGCTCCTTGCTAGGCAGTTCCTGGAGTCCAGATTGTCATGGTAATGGCTACTGCCCACCATTCCACTCAAAACACTGAGTCTTTGTTTTGGGCTCATCACACATGAGACTATTTTCTAATACATGCTCTATTTCACCAATTTATAGTACCTGCCTAGCCCATGCAAACACCTGAAATTAGAAATCATAATCTATCCCAATCCATTTATTTTACAGATGAGGGAACTGAGGCCCAAGGCATCTTAAGAAATTCCACTAAGGCCACACAACTTAAAAGTAACAGAGGGAAGACTAGACTCTAGGTCTCCTAATCCAGGTCACCACCTTGTTTTCAGTGATGGAACTTAACCAATTCTTCCTTGTTTAAAACTATACAGATAAACATTTTCCAGATTTATAGAAATACAGTTGAAGATATAAACTATGTATATTTGCAGATAATAAATTTTATAAAAAAGGATTCCCAGCCTTAATCAGTGTCACAGCATGTTTTAGCTAAGGATGAGCTGAATCTTCCTCATGCAATTACAACATCAACACTGTGACCCATATTCCTCAGCTGACTGTAGATGTTTGCCTCTCTTACAGTCATGACAAACTTGGTCCATTCCTTCCTCCTGATCTCATGCATTGTGCAATGTTTCTCTACCTTCAAACCCCATAGCATCCAGATGAGGCTTCAGACACAGATGCCTGATTCCCTACAATTAAATACGTTCCTACCCCCTTTACAGTAACCTGAATGAGACACCTAATATTATCGTTCTTTGTGACTGAACTGAGATATAGGTGGTCTACCTTCCTTTAGTACCTTCCAACTGTGTATATTTTTTGCAGAAATATAAAAAGAGATAAGGAGACTGATGGACCAATGGAGAAAAGTGAACTACATTGGGGTGGAGTACCAGATTGCTACAGATGACGTAAAGAATTTCCCAGATGTCAAATAACCCTGGAAAATTTGAGAAAATGACTACAAGACCAGCCAAAGAAGTTCAAGGTGTAAAAACTGAATGTGGGATGGAATGGAGGCAGGAAGGAATGTTTATCCATTTCATAAAGTACCTAAAAGGCAGAATTAAAATTATAGACTCTCGGGGCTAGGAGTATAGCTCAGTGGAACAGCACTTGCTTAGCATGCCCACGGCCCTGGGTTTGGTCCCCAGCAAAGTAAAAAATTACTCTATAGCTATAGTCTGACTGCATAAGGCGACCACATCTGCTGGTCCCATACCAGTTTTTACAACCCAAACTCAGAATTGTCTAATCAAGTCTTATTTATACCATCCACAGTTTTTGGAGCACAGATAACATGCTACATGCTTTTTATGATGGCACCTAAAGTTTCAGATAAGGTGTTTGAACAGTAGATAGGGCAGTCAGGAGTGGGAGAGAATGCAAGAATCAATTAGATCAGAAGCACAGTATCAGCAGTGGAACTATTAGCTTCATCCTTCTCTGTATACATTTGGAGGGGTTTGTTGGGGAGAGATTTAAAATTGCTCACCTGATAACAGGTCCCAAGAGGATTAGATGCATAAATAATGATAGTGGTCTATCTTTGGCCAGGTCTCTGTGGACAAAAATTAGGGTCAACTGAACCATAATGGATGAAAACATAAAGAAGGAAAAGGTGTATGTCATCCAGAAGGTTTCGTTATTCTTTCGATAAATTCTAACCATATACAAGGCAGATGCAGCCTCCCCGCAGTACAAAAAGGTGGAGAAGAGGATACTAAATGGAAAGGTAAAACGTGGGTTGGGTCCACGGATGACATCTTCCTCCAGAGATGAAACTGGATCCACATTTGGCTCCTCAGGAATTTCATAAACTCTGTCCATCGTGGAAGTTCTGTTGTGGTCCAGTATTCAGAGTTCTTCCCCACCCATTCCCAAAAGAGCCCTGTAGCTAATGCAGTCCAAGATCAGTCAAGTGGGCTCTGTCAAGTTGAGTTCCTGATTTGAGACCAACCAGTCAAAACAGTAAGTAGACCCTTCTCTTCTAGATTCAACTCAAATTAGAATCTGGGATGGAAAGCCCAGGAGTATCACTTTGAACTTCACTCTTGATTGGCCAGATATGCAATCGTCAACATCTGTGCTGAGCAACTTGGACAAGGCAAAATCAAATATCCCAGCACCGAATCTGGAGTCTTAATTCCAGGCGAGTGAAAAGACATGGAACAGCTGTTTGCAGGGGCGGCTCTTTTCACAGCCCCCTAGACAGGGGAGTAGCCCTTCTGTCAGGGCACATCACACACTCAGCAGCTCCTCCTGAGGAATTCTGATCAGTGTGGCTTCCTCGGGTCAGCAGAGAACTGAGCCAGGGTAGAAAAAGGGAGCATAGATAGCCTGGGCGTCCCCTGGAGGATTCAATTCAGCGCCTAGGTATCCAAGCTACTGCTAGGTTGTGGCTATTAGCTCGCCGGCTCGCCTGCTCACCGCTCACCGGAGTTCTCTGAGGACCAGCACCGAGTCAAGGGTTCTCTGGATGCCAACTCCGATTGCCCCAAGCCCCGCCCCCAAGACTCCCTGGCTGAAGGCCCGAGTAAAGCCCAATGTTCCCAAGCGTGGTCTCCGCGGGGAGAAGCTGAGCGTGTGCTAGGAACAAGATGAGAAGCAGCTGGAGAGGCTTTGTTATCGAAAGGCAGAGTATGAGGAGTGCAGCAGGTCCCTGGCTTCGGGAGCTAAGGCACCTGGATGACTTGATCAGGTGGTGGTGGTGTCAGCAGGCGAATGGGAGGGACAGCTGGGGCCAATCAAAATGAACCAGAGTTCTGGACGAAGAGCCAAAGGATGCTCCAGGTAGAGAGGCACGACAAAAAGGGGCTTGGGCTAGTCTTCAAAAGCATTTCTCACCGTGACCTCGGAATCCGGGAGAGAGCTTTCCTCTTCCCCAGGAGTAGCAGGGACCCACATCTACCCTGCCCTCCACAGCTAGCTAGCTAAAGTGGCTCACTCCCACACTTGCTCAACCCACGCGGTTAGGCAGGTGTGTCTCCCTTGGCCGCAGGGTTGAACCTCCCAGGTCCTATTGCCCTCCAGATAGTATCACAGGAGGGAGAACCTAGGAGGCAATTGGGTCAGTTTCCTTTTCAGGCAAGATTGTTTGCAGCAAAGGAAAGATTGAACCAGATAGAGATCAAAACTCAAGGCCAGCCCACAGACACTGAAAGCCTATATATGTGTGTGTGCCTTAATTTCTGACTTACAAAATGAGGCAGAATTAACTTTCAGGTCTTTGGTTGAAAGGCTCTGAAGAGATGCCACAGTCTAAATAGACTGGCAAGAAGCCAAGAAAGCTGTTAGTAAAAATGGAGAGGGGTGTCTTAAAGATCTCTTAAAATTGCCTGGATTTTTAAAGACAATCTTCCTCCACCTCACTGAGCTTTTGTTTTCATGCCTCATTTGCATAATTCTAAACCCCAGAGAAAAAGGGAAAACATCTGCCTCTGGGTAATAACATAAATGTAGCAAAGCTTATGCTAATCTCCTCTGCCACAGGAAGTCAGTGAAAGGAATCTATGTGAGGAGTGGGCAAGTAGCAGCCAGCAAAAGGATGGCCTCAAGACAGACTTGGCTTGTCATTTATGTTGTTTTTGAAGGTTCCCTCAATTGCTGCCTCCTTTCCTGGGGGCTGATTTAGGGACAGATTCCACTTGGAAAGTTGCTGCTGTCTGAAGCACAGCTGCCTCTGGGCTAGCAGACTCATACTTCCTCTTTTGTGGTTCACTAACAAAGTGACACTATTGAGGACAGCCTCAGAAAAAATGTGTTGATTACTTGGAAGGTTCCAAGGAGAAGACAGGTCCTCCACCAGCAACACAGGGTACAGAATCCCTTGAGGCAGCTTTAGCAACCTACTTGCAAGCTGGGTCTCAGGCAGGGTCACCAACTCATCCACTTCACTGGGATGGGGTGAATTGGTCACCCAAACACAGAAGAGAAAAACTAAAAAGAATGTAGAATAGGGCTGGAGGTGGTGGCACATGCCTTTAATCCCAGCACTCTGGAGACAGAAGCAGGGGGATTTCTATGACTTCGTCTCAAAACAAACCAAGAAAAGTAGACTATAATACCAGTGTTGTTCTTTCCAGCCTGTCCTCTTTCTGCCCCATGCCTTCACCATTTCCCAAGTATGCAGCTTTACAAAGTCCTCCTATTTTGTTCCTAAATGATTCCTTCTGTCTGACATCCAAGGCTGTCTGTAATCACCACTGCTTCTCTAATTTTCGTCGCCCACGCTACCCTAGCACACACCCTTTGTACCAGTCCAGCAGGTTTGCTCACTTACCGTATTCATCCTGTTTACTCCCACCTTCTGTGCCTAGGTGATGCCATTTGCAGCCCACCTCATCCTTTTCTACACTAGCCCAAATTCTAATCATCTTTCAAGGGTCAGCTTCAGTGTGACACCCCCCTCCCCACCAGGAAGCTGTCTCTCACCTTCCCTACCCCCATTCTCCTTTCTTTGTACTATTGGTAGATATTTTCTTGTATGACTTCTTCAAATCTGTTTGCTCTGCCTTCCTAATAGAAGTGTAAATGTAGCAAGGATGTCAAATGAATGTTTATTGTGGCTCTCAATGACAGTGGTGATTGACAACCAGGGATGATGAAGCTTCCTCCTCCATACTTCCTCCAATAAGTCAGGCAAGCCTTAGTCACACTCATCTCCAAAGGCTGCAGCCACTGTACCTAGGGCATAGTCCTTTGACTGAATGAGCACTGTCTTATTCAGCCACTCAGTGCCCAGAGATACCAGTCCATATAACCTGCCCTCCTCAGACAGTTTTTGTCAGTACCACATTTTAACCTCAAATTATGAATTACTTCAAATGTATTAATTTTCATATTTCAACAAAATTATCATATGGTCCTGAGGGCATAACTCCTATTGTACTTTTATTGGATTCCCCTAGGAGTGGTATAAACCTGTAAATTTCCTGCCATCTGATTCCCCTCATCCACCAGCTTCTCTATTTTCAGTCTTAAGACTCTTCTGGTGCTCCAAGTCACTAAATCCTCTGGTCTTTTATTTCCTTGTTCCTTTGCCTTGCTGGGGAAACTAACTGAGGATTTTCCCTAGTTCTGTCTAACATTCTTTGATCCATCAGTGTACAAGTTAACTTTCTGGAAACGTTGTGACAGAATACTTGACAAAAGCAACTTGAGGAAGGAAGAATTTATTTTGGCTTACAGTTCCAGGGTATACAGACCATTGCAGCAGAGAAGGTATGAAGGCAAGAGCAGGGGGTAGCTAGCCACATTTCAACCATAGTCAGGAAGCAGAGAGTGATAAATGTCCATGCTCAACTCACTTTCTCCTTCTTATTCAGCCCAGGACCCCAACCCATGCAATGGTGCCACCCACAGTTGGCAGGACTTTCCACCTTAATTAACCAAATCTAGGTAATATCCCTCACAAGTGTGCCCAGAGGCTTGTCTCCTGGGTGATTCTAGATCTTGTTAAGTTGACACCCACTAACCATTATAGTCAGTCAGTTGCTATGGTCAAGTCTACTCTTCTTAGGACAAGAGATGCTAGAAATGTTGATAATCAAGAGACTGCTGAGGCCTAGAAACCCCTTCCCCACTAAAAACACAGCTCTCCTATAAACTGATGTGATACCCCTAGATAGTCCTTTGAATTCTAGGTAGTGTTCAACCATCAATTTTCCCTTCTGTGAGCCAAGCGTGGTGGCACACAACTTTAATCCCAGCACTCCGAAGGCAGAGTTCCAGGCCAGTGGCACTACGTAGGGAGACCCTATCTCAAAAAACAAAACAAAACAAAACAAAAAAACAATTTTCCTTCTGTGAAGTACCAGAATCAGCCAAGCAAGATAGGCTCAAGACTTGACCTCTTACCCACCCACATCCAACCCCTGACTCAGCATGTAAAAAGACTAAGTCTAAAAGCCTACCTGGTCTAAAAGCTCTCTGCATCTTTAGAGCATTCAGAAACCCCTTGAATCACGTGCTACCTGGGGACAATGTTGAACTTTCCAAGCCACTGCAACCTGAAGAAGATTGCTCATATGCCTTCTGGGAGCTGTAGAATCAGGGGCAGGTGGATGGTGTGAGGGAAAAAGGGAGAAAGGATCACCAAGAAGTAGCTGATAGTGCACTCACACAACACCAGTTTCTGGGAGGCAATGTGCTGAAAGAAATAATACCAAGGATAGAAGAATGGCTTCCTTCCATAGAATGCTGAATTTGGATTATTAGGATCCTTAAAAGATATCTAGGCAAAAATCTATCATGTACCCTCTGGGCCTTGTTTCTTTTTCTTTTTTTCCACTGTAAACTTATGGACAAAGACTCTTGCTTTTCAGTTCTGAGCCCATTCCCTCATCAGTATCATCCACAGTTAGGATCTGGGCCTGATGCCAAAACACAACTGAGTTCACTCTACAGCTTCACCCCTAGCATTTTACTTTTAAAAATCTAGTTAAAATAAAAAAAAATTATATATATATATATGTCTAGTATAAATGACTTTTTAATTAGCCTTAAAGAGAAAGAAGTGCTATCACAAAGTATAGCATGGAGCTGTGGATGGTGTTGCTAGGCAGCTGGCAAGCTCTGTTTACATTGCCTGCTGGAGGGAAGTGAGGAGAAGGAATGTGATGGATATTATTTATTTTTAAAATAATAGCTTTAAAACATAATTCACATGCCATATAATACAGTCATGTAAAGTACACAATTTAATGGTCTTGGTACAAAGTCATTATTCATTACTAAAGTCTAGTTCCAAAACATTTCAGCACCCCCCAAAAGAAGTCTATACCCATTAAACACACACTCACCATTCTCCCTCCCCACACCCCAAACATCAACTAATCTACTTTCCATCTCAATAAATTTGTCTGTTCTGGACAGTATTCATCTACTTTCTGTTACCAATAGTATAATACCACAGATTCCATGAAATATGAAGAAGTTTGTTTTGGCCATTAGTTCTGGTTGAAGGGTGATGGGTCACATCTGGTGATGGCCTCCTTGCCAGCAGTGCTCCAAGGTGGCACAGGGGATTACTTTGCAAGAGACAGGAAGTACTCATGTGTTTGTGTTCACCTTCCTTCTTATAAAGCCACCAGAAATCCATCATGGAGCCCCCACTCTTAATAATCTTATCCAATCCTAACCACTTCCCCAAGGCTCCACCTCTAATTACCATAGTTAGATTACATTTCTACACTTTTTTAGCTTCACAATGAGGATTAAATTTCAACACAGGAAAACCTGGAGGACACTCAAACCATAGTAAATCATAACATCAACATTTCATGAAATTGTACACTATGCGACCTTTTATGCCTGGCTTCTTTCACTAAGCATGGTGTTTTCAAGGCTCATCGATGTTGTAGCATGTATCAGTCCATCATTCCTTTTTACAATGAGTAATATTCCATTGTACAGCTATGCCACAAAGAAATAGGGTCAGCTAGCATGGCCTGCAGTTCTGAAATTCAGGGTAGGCTAACAGGCTAGAAAACAGGGAAAAGTTGATGTTATAGTTTTCATCCAAAGGTTGGAAGCTTGGGCTGGCTTCTTCAGGGGACCATAGCCTTTTTGTTTAAGGTCTGTGATGAACTGGATGGGGTCCAACTATATTCATCCTCTAATGATTTTAATGTTAATCACAACAGAAAATATCTTCATGGTAATAGCTAAACTGGAGTGTGACCAAACAACTAGGTACAATAACCTATTCAAGTTGCCATATAAAACCAACTATTGTGCCATCAAGATGGCTCAGCAGGTAAAAGCACTTGCCACAAAAGCCTGATACCTCAAGTTCAAGCCCTGGATCCTATGGATCCTATGGTGGAAAGATAGAACAAAGTTCCAAAAGTTGTCCTCTGGCCGGGCACTTGGGAAGCAGAAGTAGGCAGATCTGTGAAATGACAGCCAGCCTGATCTACATACTGAGTTCCAGGCCAGTTGGGGCTAGAGGGAGAACTTGTCTCCAAAAAAAAGTTGTCTTCTGACTTCCACAGGGGAATCATGATGCATGTGCGCATTCCCACACTCACATCATACACACCCATGCACAATAATAATAAATATAAATAAACAACTATCACAGGGTTGTGTCCATTTTGGAGTTTTCATGAATAAAGCAACTGAAAACACTTATTTACAAGGTTTTTTAAATTGATGTATGTTTTATCTGTGTGTGGTCTGAGTTTGTATACATGTTTGCGTGCATGTGTGTGGTTGCTTGTGCACATGTTCATGTATGTTTGTGGAGGCCAGAGGTTGACATGGGTTGTATTCCTTCATCATTCTCCATTTAATTATTGAAACAGGGTCTCTCACTGAACCTGGAGCTCACTGACTGGCTAGACTGGCTGGCCATTGACTAATGACTTTTAATTAACCCCAGCAAAACCATGTACTCTTGTGTCATGGGCACCTACCTAGTCTCCTTTCCTTGGCAGCCTCAATTTGGTACTCCAACCAAAAAGATAATGAATTAATGAATGTGAGGATTCTTGAGAATTAATGTATCAAAGTGCAGAAATGTGGTACACCCATCTCCATTGCACAGTGAAAACTGGGAAGGACGACTGACCTTGAATGAATGGGATATTCTTGAACTAGAGATGAAAAGGCCACATGATCTGTTCAGATTATGGTGGAGCCAAACTTGTACTTTCCCAGTCGAAGCTGGAGAAACCATTTTGAATAAAATTATGAGTGGGGCCTGACTCAGAGACACATTTCTAGAAACAGAGTTCCAGAGACAGTTCGATCGCAGTTCCAGAGACAGTTCAAGGAGACAGACAGTTCCTAAAGAAAGGGGGAGAATGAGTGTCCTCTTAACAACTAAATTTAAGTGTCAAGCTATTTGTTGGGGTAATCATAACGTCAGTATAGTAAAGCTGCAGGTCATCAATCCCCAGGGATCCTCCTGTCTCTGCCTTCCTAGCACTGGTATTACAGGCACACATCACCATACCCAGCTTTTTCATGTGTGGTGGGTCTCTGAACTCAGGACCCCATGCTTTTGTAGTAAGCCCTTTGCCCACTGAGCCATCTCCTTCACTTTGAATGTATGATTTCAATTCATTGATAACTATGTGTAAATTTTTGAAGAACAGCCAGACCTTTTTCAAAGTGGCTGCATCATATTACATTTCCATCAGCAGTATATGGGGTTCCCAATTTCTCCACATCTCCAACAACTGTTACCTGTCTTGATCATAGCCATCCTAGTGGGTTCTGATTTGCATTTACTTGGTAGCTAGCTTGCTTGCCTGATTGATCAATTGACTGATTGATTGTGGGGGGAGGATTTGAATATCAGCACCCACATTCACATAATTATTTCAATAAACATTTATTTTTAAGCCATGCATGGTGGCACGTACCTTGAATCCCAACACTTGGGAGGGTGAAGCAGGAAGACTGTGAGTTTGAGGCCAGCCTGGGCAACATAGTGAGTCTAAGAGTCTATCACAAAAATGATTACTTTTGGGCTGGCAAGATGGTTCAAGCAGTAAAGGCACCTGTCACCAAACCTGACAATCTGAATTGATCTCCAGAACACATGGTAGAAGGCAAAAACATATTCCCACAAGTTGTCCTCTGACCTCCACTATCTGGCCTTGGTACATGCATCTACACACACACACACACACACACACACACACACACACACAAATAAAATGATTATTTGTAAATATTTATAATTGACAATAAGATGACAGAGATGTTTGCTCTTAAGGATTTCACACAATATAGTGGACATTTGTCCTCTACAGGATCTAGTTCTCTAGCATCTGAACCCGATTATTTAGGGAAGAAGGTGTAAAGATCCTAATGAAAAGCAAATCCTCCTTGCAATCAGGACAAAGGCATGTATGTGACTTAGGTTCACTGAATCCAAGAATCCATCCCTTGAATTGGAAGCCAGTGACCCAAAGCAATAGAAAACCTTCTCTGATTGAGACAATCATGAAAATGTACCTCTTCGTTCCTCCAGTCTGAGGAATTCAATTAACCTTAACCTTCATTGCTATGATCTAAGTTTGTCCCAGTGTTTGCTATGTTGCTCTGAGTCTACTCTACTTTGAATCAATAACCAAGCACAGCAGATCTAGGTCTTAGAAATATAGGACTGTTCCAAGAGGGAACTTTGGCTACAGAACTTCTCATCAATTTGGTCAAATTTTATTAGACTTCAACTTCAGTCTATTTTTCATCCTACCCAATCTTCTTCTTACCTTTCCTCATCCATTGGTTGACATCTACATTGCACTCTAACAGCTCTCCCAGACACCTCCAGGATCCCACCCTATTTTCTGTTACAGGGCTTTCCACAAACAAATCTCTTGCATATCTAATCCATCTTGGTACCTGCTCCTCAGAGGACCTGAGTGTAGCAATAGAAGTGATAGTAACTATGGTGCTGGCTGTGTAGATTTGAGTCTGATTCTCCAGCCCAACCAGTGACTCTGTGAGCTACTTAATACATTTTCAACACACATTTTTCTGTCCCAACTAGTTGATTTCTGTTGCTAATAACTAAGAGCCCTCTGGATTATATAGGAATGGACGAGAACATGCCATTATAATACAGCATGATAGGGGTTAGGATAGAACCCAGAATCTGGGGGGACTCACGTGCAGGCACTTAACCCAGTCTCTATATCTACCCAAATAAAATAACTACAGCCTACTTAGAATTGCTACTCCATTCTTACCACTAACTTTCTGGGCCACCACATATTCAAAGGTTCATGAACATCTCTCCATTTTGCCACTCCTGAGACAGCAGTTCACATACTTAAATTCCTATAAGAATCACTTAAAGGCAGGGGAAGGCTAATTGCAAATTCTAGGGTCCCAACTATCAAGCAATGCAGGTTCTCAGAAAATCATAGTTAGTAGAGGACTGCCCTGGGGATAGCACTAGTCTGTTCCCGAGAACAGTTCCATCCGTCCATCATCATTGTGTGCATCTCATAAAGATTTTGACCCCTCTATGGCCGATCCAAAGTTAGGATTTGACTAAATGAGTAATTCTACAAAAAAGAGTCTATCCCCGACACCAAATCTCTTGATGTCCTTGGGCTGTGCACAAAGAATATCACTTCCTAGGATAATTCAGTAGCAATGAAACTATGTGCATATATTTAATATTCTTTCTTACTGAGCACATTAACCTCCAACCTAGAGGCACTCGATCTTAAAGCCAAGGGAAAGACATGTTCCAGCAGTGCCAAGAGGAGAAAGGGAGTTTTCCTAGACTATAGAACTTAATGGGTAAATTAAGAGCAGAAAACAACAGGAAGATTAACAATCTTGGATCACTACTAACTCTTGTTTAGCACTCCTGCCTCTCCTATTTGGTTTTACTTCTGAAAAAATTAAAAAAGAAGAATCACTTTGTTACTTTTAAAATAAATATCACAAGAAGCATACACAGAAAACTAATAGCAACAGAGAAAGTGAGATTTATAAAGACATAAAATTCATAGCCAAGAACTGACCATAGCTTAATACATTTTGTGAGAAGAACAGTTCATTTACCATTTAGATTTATTTTGTGGTCAATCATATGTTTGAAATGAAGCAGTATGCTTTGAAACACAATTCGTTAGGCAAAAAAAATCTAATATTCAATTCTAATGTGTTAAGTGGACAAATTTTAAATATTTTTGTGGAACGTAGTTGTATAGTTCTATTATACAAATTGGATTATTCAAAACTAACTAAATAATATTTATCTTAAATGATATGAAAACCAACCTTGGCTGAGTGGATACTATGTGCCAGGTACTACTGTAGATCCTTAATTTAATACTTGCAATGCCCTCATGACCTAGGATCTAGGATGAGCTCCAACTTAAAGATAAGGAACTGAAAGCACAGAAAAGTTAATAGATTTGTCTATCCTAAAAGAGTTTATGTAATAGAGCTGAGAGTTGAAGCCAGGAAGTCAGCCTCTGGTGTCTGGGTCTTATTCACTTAAAACAGAAAATGGTGTTGAAGCTGCAAATATGCCTTGCAGAGAAATCTTAGTAATTGATTTGACAGTTCCAAGGATATCAGTCTGAAAAAAGAAAACTTGGAAAGAACACAGCTGAACCCCTGTGACACACACCTGACTGCTTTCCTTCATTCAGCTTAGATCCTATACCTTTCCTCTTTATTAAGCTTCCTAAAACAATTCTGTTATTCTGTCACTCCTTTGACCAAAAGCTTCAAAGGATCCCCTTCTCCCTATCTAATAGATCTTCAACTTGAACATGCGCCATAAACATTTAAAATACTGATTTTGTAGGCTCCAACTCAGAAATTTTGATTTAGTATACTGAGGTAGCCCAGGGAATATGTGCTTTAGGCACATTTTCCAAAATATTGGCTTATGTGGACAGCAACAATTCTTTGTGTTAGTATTCCAGGAAGTCTGCGGATCCAAACTCGGCTAACTCGCAGCATTAATGCTCTATTTTAGAACAGTCATTATTCTCAAATTATTCACTTGTGTTTCTATTTCCAACACATTTGCTTACCTCTTCCAACCCACCTGGAATAACTTCCTGCCTTGTTTTCTCATATCCCTACCCTGGAGGTCAAACCCAAATTTCACCTGCTCTGCAGACTCAAATTCTTTAGCTGAGGGGATATGGGGTGGTTTCCCCCGCCCCGCCCCGAGCAATTAAGCCCCTACTGTCTGATGCCAGTACTTTCGCTATTTAACTGATCTCAAGAGCATGTGCTTTGTTTCTCTAATTAGACTGAAGGCTTTTCTGGGACAGTGAGAGCTGCACTATCCGTTACGACAGCCACCACCCACAGGTGGATATGTGAATTGAAACTAAGTAAGATCCAGTAAAATTAAAATTTCAGTTCCTCAGTCATATTAGCCACATTTGAAGTGCTCAGAGGCCACATGTGTGTTAGATAATACAGATCCAGAACACTTTCACATTATAGAAAGTTCTAATGAACAAGAGCAGAAGGGTCTGCTCTGGCTGTCGCAGTTGCAGCTACCCTCTACATATCCTTTCTGCACACATCGCCTTCTCGGAACTTATCCTATCCTGAGCACAAAAAGTGATGGATTTTCCTAGACTCTGATTCCTATTTCTAGTACAAAAAAAGGGTCCCAGAAGATAAATCTCAAATGTAAATATCACTCGGTATGTCTAATTAATTTTCAGAACCCTTGCCATTTCTTAATTCTCATCCTCCTTGACCCTGTGATACATTTGGCTAGCCTCTCCCCCAAAACCTGTCTTCCTTTGCTTCAGTGGTACTGTAACAAAAAATAATCAACATTAATTTACTTATTACTTATTTACCTTGTGTCGGGTACCATTCTAAGTGCTTCATGTACCTCAACCAACATAACAGGGAAATATACTACTATAAATTGAACATCTATAATCCATAAATCCAAAATCCAAAATGTTTTGAAATCTGAAACTTTTTGCACACCAGAAGCATTTTATTGTTTTCAAGCATTTTGAACTTCAGATTCTAAGATTAGGGATGCTTAACTGGTAAAGTCTAAATATTACAAAGTCATAAACTATGAAACATGAAAAGATGGTCCCAAACATTTCAGATAAGGGATACTCAACCTGTATTATATCCATTTCATAGATGAGGTATCTGAAATTCAAAGAAGTTAACTGATTTATTCAAAGCCATGAAACTAGTAGTGGTATGCCTAGTTATGTAAACCTCTTCCAAAGTTCTTCTTGTTGAGGCATTACTAGATCAAATAGATAAAAAATGGCCATAAAAGCCAACACCGGCAAACAGAAACAACCTATGCAAAACTGTCCTCTCATTTTCTTTTCTAAAACTTGCTCTTACTCTATCTCATATGACCTGGTAGATTTTCAAATGTATCAACAGTTTAGGGGATTTAAAGGCAATTGCCAAATAACTGAGAAATAAACCACCACAATGGGTCTAGGAAAGACCATGGACAGCCTTTCTTTTTCCAGAATTCTTGTTTTCTCCTAAATGCCCTCTAGGCCCTTTATATCAAAACCTGTCTAAAACTTAGAATGTCGATCCAAGCACTTCACCAATCGTCCTTTCTTATTACACGAAGGACCACTTGCAGATTTTTGGTTCCCTGGTCTGGGTTTTGTATCTATAGCTGTTGTCAGAGCTAGTCACACAATACTAGGAAGTGCTGGATGAGTTCAGGTTTAGGTCAAAACATTCACCCACTTACTAAAGTTTCACTTTATCCTGTTTATTGATACCCTTAAGCAGGTCGAACTCAGTATTCCTGGCCAGGAGACAGAAAATGAGGATGTGGAAAAAAGTTTACAGCAACCTTGCCTTTTGCCTTCCCATGAAAAAGACTAACCCTATCAATCCCTCCAACTCACCAGGCTCCCATAATGTGTTCTAAACTGTATAGGGCTTAGCTGCTGGAGAGAGTTAATGATTGTGCACACACTGTGGATTATGAAGCCTCTACTTCTTAGTCAAGTTATAGAAGAATGCCAAAAAACTGGCTCCTTCTCTTAGTTCTGCAGTGAGCTGTGTGTGTGTGTGTGTGTGTGTATGTGTGTATGTGTGTGTGTATTTAGTGAGAACAAATTTCCACTTACTATCTATTCATACAGTACAAACATTTATATGCATGTAATATAAATATAAAAATGTTTATTTTTTTCCCTTTTGCTATCTCTGTATGCATCATAAACAACATCATGTTTATCATATCATATCAATATAATATCACATATTTTACTGAATTTTCTGCAATTTCTCCCTCCAATAATTTAGTTTTGACACACTTTTCTATATTGCTATATGTATCTATGATTCATTAATTTTAATTGCTATATGGAATCCCATAATATAAATACCATAATTACTGTATTCATGCTGTTGATCATTTAGCTTCCTTTCAATTTGTTATTACCATAAACAAAATCTTCCAATGCCTCTCTCATTCATACATGATGGTGAGATGATTCCATGAGTAAAGCTTGATGATCTGAGTTCAATTCCCAGAATCCAAATAAAAAGCTAGATGCAGTGACACACATCTGTAATCCCAGCATTCTGACAGTGAGGTGGGAGGCAGGGACAGAATGACCTGGAAGCTTGTGGCCCAGCTAGCCTGCAGTATACAGAACAGCATCAGAAACAAGATGGAAAGAGAGAAACAACCCCCCAAAACTGTCCTCTGACATCTACACACCATGGCACATACACGCCCACACTCACACAAATCATACATAATGATAAATAATATATATGAGATGCATCTATGAGTATCTTATGCACATAAAGGAGAGGTTCCCTTGATTAAATATCTATGAGTGTTATGACTTGAACATTAAGGTATACCTAAGTTCAACCATAGTAAATATTGCCAAATAGTTTTCCAAAGTAATTGTATGGCTTTACCATCAATACTGTACAAAACATCTAATATATTCATCTCTTCATCAATACATAGTGTAATGGTTAGCTTTATTTATCAACTTGATACAACCTCGAATCACCTGAGAGTCTCAATGAGGGACTTTCTACATCAGGTTGTCCTATGGACATGTCTCCATGGGATTATCTTAAGTTAATTGATGTGGGAAGTCACAGCCCACTGTGGGTGGCACCATTCCCTAGGCAGAGAGTCCTGAACTATGTAGAGAAATGTGGATAAATCAAGCTGTGATATGACCAGCTTCCTCAATTTCCTTCCACCCTGACTTCACCATATGATGAACTGTAACCTGGAATTGAGATCTAAAATAAACCCTTTCTCCCCTAAGTTGCTTTTTGATAGGGTGCTTTATCACAGCAATGAAAGTAAGACACATGGTATTGTCAGTCTTTTTTCATTTTCACTGGGTGAGGAATAGTATTACACTGTGATTTTAGTGTGAAATTCCCTGATTGTTACTGAGTCAGAAAACATTTCATGGAATCATCACCTGTGGCATGCTTCCATAAAGACAAGAAATTTGTGAAAGGGAAGACACAGGCGAGTGGGTAAGTAGTGACTATGGGGTAGAAGTGAAAAGCAAATATAGCAAGGAATCAAAGAACAGCAAACCAAACTTTTTGATTGGACTAGCCAAATTCAGGCATCTCTAAGAGCAGTATCAGAGAGGGGCTGATGAGCTCTAGGCACGGGGTAAATAAACTGCCCAGACCAGAAATGATATAGAAGTTTTAATCAAGAATAGACACTGTAGACAGTGAATTCCCCACCCCTCCAAGAAGGGATGGGGTCCTTTTACAGCAGTTAGGAGGTTACTTAGCTTTGCCTCCTGAGACAATTGTGCACCCATGTCATGCAATACCCGTGGAGGACAGATAGTCAACCCATTTTTCCATGAGATCTTCTCAAAGAAAGCCTAGATCTTTGAGGACTTCCCTGGCCTTATGTGAAAATACACAGGCTTAAAGATCGGCTCTGCCTCCCATCTATCCTCTTGGCATTTTAAAAAACTTTCTTCTTGAGGTGCTGGAGAGATGGCTCAGTGGTTAAGAGCACTGGCTGCTCTTGCAGAGGACTCAGGTTCGATTTCCAGCACCTATATGGTATCTACAAACCATCTGCAACTCCAGTTCCAGGGGATCCAAGACCCTCTTCTGACCTCCATGGACACTGCATGACACAGGTGCACTTACATATATGCAGGCAATGCATGCATACATATGAAATCAATCACTAATCAAAACAAAATTTAAAAAATTCTTCCAAACAACCCTTGAATTAAATAAGAATCAAAACAAAAATTATAGACTAGTAAGAAATGACAGAGAAATCAGCATCCACAAAAAGTATAATATGTAGCTAATATGATACTCAAAAGAAAGTCATAGCATTAAAAATATTTATCCCAATGTACTGAAATATATTTTTGAATTAATACATAAATATTTTGACCAACAACAATCAACTCAAGAATACATAAATAACAAAAAATATGCCCAAAGAAAATAGAAGGAAGGCATCAATACATATTTTTAAATATTTTATCTATTACTTTTATTTATTTATTTTATTTATTATCTATTTTTTTATTTTATTTTATGTGTATGAGTGCTATGCCTGCATGTAGGTAAGTGCACCCGTATCATGCAATGCCCGCAGAGGACAGAAGAGCCTGTCAGATGCCCTGGAACTGTAGTTACGGACAGTTGTTAGCTGCCATGTGGGTGCTGGGATTCGAACCTGGGTCTTCTGCAAGAACAGTGTTCTTAACCACTGAGCCATCTCTCCAGCCCTACTTTTATTTTTTAATGTGTATGAATGTATTATTGCCTACATGTATGTAAGTGCATCCGTGTCATGCAATGTCCACAAAAGTCAGAAGAGGGTGTCAGATCCCCTAGAACTCGGCGTACAGACAATTTTTAGCTGCCATGTATGTGTTGGGAACTGAACCCGGGTCCTCTGCAAGAGCAGACAGTGCTCTTAACTGCTAAGCCATCTCTCCAGCCCCAATACATATTTTTTTGGTTAGTGACTGCAGGGCTGGGTTGTACCTCAGTGACAGAGCACATGTTTAGTATCTGCAAAGCCCTGTGTTTAATCCTCAGGGCCATAGAAAAGAAAAAGTCAAAATCAATGACGCATGACTCAGGAACAATTATGGAAAAGGGGGCAGAAAGATTGTAAGAGCCAGGGGAGGAGGTGCTTGACCAATATGGAAATAGGTCCTGGGATAGGCTCCTCGGACCTTGCTCATATGAATGTACAGAAGTGGTGACAGCATGCACAAGATCCATGCAAACTGAAGCAGACAAAAACCCAGCATAGAACTGTAGAAATGGGCATCAGGCCTCAATCTTAGCTGAAGAACTATTGGGCAGCTGATTATTGCTGGGTGAGGAAGAGCTGGCCTTCTTTAAGGGAAAGACTCTAGATAGGCAGACCAGACCCCAGTGGATGAATTTTTACTGAGAGATGTCAGGGGACACTAAGTAGACTTGATATGCCTTAACATAAATGACAGAATGCATGAAATCCAGTAGGGGGCTATCGAAAGGTGCCAATGGGGAAGGGGGTAGAAAGAAGACGAAAATGTTGTGTGTGAAATACACAAAAATTCAATAAAAATATATTTTAAAAAATAGACTAGCCCTCCCTCTTATAGTAAATAACAACAACAACTATTATTATTATTATCACTACTATTGGGCTCAGGCTCAGTAGTAAAGCACTTGCCTAGCATACATGTGATCCTGGGTTCAATGCCTAGTACCACAAATGATAATAATAATAATAATAATAATAATAAAACCGTTATGTACTTGGGCATCATGGTCCATGCCTATAATCCTAAGCTTGGGAGACTGAAGCAGAAAGCCCATAAAATAGAGGTTAGCCTGGGTTACACAGTGAGACCTGGCCTCAAAGCAAACTTTAAATTTTGATGTAATAATAATAATAAAGCATAAGAAGACACTGAAAGGTAGAAAGAATAGGGTGGCCTCCCAAGGGAACATAGCATCTAGTAATCTGCCAAGTTTCTTTTTCACACACACACACACACACACATACACAGCAACTGGGGTATAGATAAAGCCCGAACCTGAAACTACCAATAAGCCCAGACATCCCAAAAAAGAGTCTTAAGAAAAAAAATTGCTTAATTTAGTTAAGAGACCATGAATTGGGTGCCTTAGCAAATCAGAAAACCTTTTTGGTAATACTCACACTACCCTAGCTTAAACATTATAGGAAAATCTGCCTCTTCTCTGCAGTGTCATCTGTACCAGATATCCATATTTGGCCCCATTTGACAGTGGTCAGGCTGGATAAGTAGGCCTTGGGCCTCCTCCACAGAGATGGTATCAGTAATATCAAAGGGAGTAAACTTCCACCTGAGTTTCCCAGGAGAGCAAGGTATGGGAGATGGTGCTAATTGGCACTTTGCTTTCTCCTGGGGTAGTTTCAGTGGGCTCATCCTCACTTAGCAGCAATAGGCTAAACAAGGTGAGTGTCCATTGCCTACTCTCTTAGTGTTTGGAGAGTGCACAGCAGGGAACTAAACTTCCCCAAACACACCACACACAGACACAAACAATGGCAACAAGGTAGAATGAGACAGATGAAGCAATGCCTTGCTTCTTCCAACACCCAATAAGCTCAACAAGGAGCAGAACTTCCATCCTGTCTAGCAAGAATAGATCAATGCAAATCAGTGCTATGGTTTTTCCAGGATGGTATCAGTAAATACTACAGGAATAGAAACTTTCAGAATACTCCTTGAAACAAGAAAGGATGAGGTGACACTTTCATTTTGCTAGGGTCAGCAGACTCCAATAGGAGCTTTATATCTACCCCAATATAGACCTACACAACATATCTAAACATCTGAGAAAGGAGAAGGAGGGGAAGAAGGGGAGAGGGGAGACATAATGCCTTAAACATCCAAAGTATGATAGAAAATCACTCATTAGACAAAAAAAAATGAAAATCTCAACTTGTATGAGAAAAAAAATCAACATCAACACTGATATGACACAGATGCTGGAATTATCTGACAAAGATTTTAAAGTTTAATGTAGCCATTATAAAAATATTTCAACAAACAAATGAAAAAACAAAAATCTCAGCCAAGAAATAGAACATTTTAAAAGAGTCAAACAGTAATGTTAGAATTTTAAAAACATAATAAAAACTTCAGAATCATTAAATTGGCTGTAGCAGAATGAATCACTGAACTTGATGGCAAATCAACAGAAATTACCAAATCTGAAGAGAGAAAATAGATTTAAAAAAAAAAGCCCTGAGCAGAGCATGTCCTAGAGAATAATGAAAAAGTGGATAGAACAGTCATATCACTGGTGTTCCAAAAGAAGAGAAGAGGGGTTAGGGTGACAGCTCAGTCAGTAAACTGCTTTCATGGAAGCATAAAAACCAGAGTCCATGTGATTTTTTAAAAGCTTTTTATTTCTAATTATGTATTGTGTGTGTATGTGTGTCTTTGAGTGGGTGTGTGCACATGAGTGCAGGTATTTGTAAAAGCCAGAAAAGATGAAACAGTATTTATGATTTTTAAATCATGTGCATTTGATACCATTGCATGATATTAGACTTTGGAGATTTTTATTATTCTTATATTTCATAGCAATTTATTATAAATATATAAGTAGAAAATATAATAGTTTTCTTATGTGAAGGGAAAAAAAGAAGTTTCCTCTACTTGATTCAATGAATGAGAAGAGTTTTAACAATGGAGACTATATTCCCAAGAAGAGAGAGGAAGAATATATAGAATCCAGAAAGAGGTGACAAGATCTCTGAAAAACATGGAGAAAGAGAAAATTGATGAAGAGCAAAGTGGAAACAGCTCACAGCTCCAACTTCAGCTCATCTTTGAGGAGAGGAAATAGAAGCAGTCAGCACAAGGTAAGCCAGACAGCACTGGTAAGAACTGTTTGGCAGCTCTAGTCAGAAGAAATGCCCACAGTTCTCAGAAACTTTAAATCCAGTAGAGGGGTTTGGTCTGACAGTGACACCTGCTGTTTGGCAGGATAGTGCTGGAAAAGAAATCCACTGCATTACTCTTCATATCTTGGAGTACTACAACTGGACATATCTGTGAGGGAATTTTTAGAGAGGTTTAAGTGAAAAGACCCACCGTGCATGTGGATGGCATAATCCCATGGTCAGGGATCACCAGATGAATAAAAGAGGAAAAGGGAGAAAACCTAAAGACCGCCAATATTTATCATTGTTTCCTGACTGCCAATACGATGTAACACCTTTCTCCTCATGGCAACTGTATCTCCTCAAACCATGAGCCAATATAAATCCTCCATAAGTGAACATTTTTATTTCTATTTTTTATTCCTCTTCATACATTTATCTTTCGTTTACATAATTTTGTTTATTTTGTAATTGGACTTTTAAGAATGTTTCCTGTTTCCCTCTTCTTTGCATCATCTTCTTCTTTTATTCTCTAATCTTCTTTTTTCTCTTTCCCTGCCCCTTCCTTTCCTTGTTTATTATTTTTATCTTAATAATTAAAATATTTATTAATTTTATTTTATGCATATGAGTGTATTGCCTGCATGTGTGTAAGTGCACACATTCATGCAATGCCTGTGGAAGTCAGAAGAAGGCATTGGATCCCCTGGAACTGGAGTTACGGACAGTTGTTAGTCACCATGTGGGTGCTGGGAATCGAACCTGGGTCCTCTGCAAAAGCAGTTATTGCTCGTAACTGCTGAGCCATATCTCCAGCCCATATCTTAATAATTTTTAACTTCATAATTTATTCTACATTGTTTTATACTACTTTATATTCATCTGACAGGGGATAAATATTCAGAATATATAAAGACTAAAAAAATTAAATACCAAAACAAATAGTAGGCAAATAAATTGAACAGACAGTTCTTAAAAGAAGTTCAAATGGCCAATAAATACATGAAAAAAAAAGTTACATCAACATAAATATAAATCAAGACTACACTGAGGTCCTAGTTAGAATGGCTAGGCTGTTCCCTACCTCAGCAGTCTGCAGCAAAGGACAATCAACCAAGCAGCCAGCCAGACTGCTCTCATGCCAGCATGAGCTTCTTTGAACACGTCACAGATGCTTTGAGAAAGTTACATAGTAATCACACCAGCTTACTGCTGAATAACTACAGTTCCAGAAGGCACTATGCCAGTTATGAGCAACTGCTTTAAAACAGCCTGCGCAGACTTTGCCATCAGAAACCTCAATGAAGTCAAGGCTCTCTTGCAGCTATTTTCACTCAGGTCAGAAGGGGAGCACTCCTAGACTGTGCAATGACTAGCGTAAAACAATCCTTCATTTGCATGAAGGACTGTGATTGGTACAAATGTTATGTCACATTTACATGAGGAACTGTGCCATAAATGGGGAAAGCATAAGCCTTCATTTAAATGGGCTGCCATGATTGGTGCAAATACAGTCCTCCATTTAAATAAGGCACTGAGATTGACACGTGTCTTTCATTTGCATATAGAACTGTCCCATGATTGGTCCAAAGGCCTTCATTTGCATCAGGAACCATAGAGATTGATGCAAACGCACTCCTCCAACTGCATAAGACTGTCACCATTAGGCAAACCCAGACCTTCATTTGCATGATTGCTATGATTGTTACAAATATAGACCTTCATTTGCATAAGAGACTGTGACTGATGCAAGTGTGTGCCCTCATTTGCATGAGGAACTTTGCCATGGTTGGTACAAACAAAAGTTTCATTTGTATCAAGGACTGCTATGATTGGTGTAAATGCTATACCTCATTTGCATGAGGGACCATGGCACAGTTGGTACAAACACATGACTTCATTTGAGGCTGTGTTTTGGGGGGCAGATGTGGTTCTTCATTTGAATGCAGGACTATTGTGCTTGGTATAGAAACCCATACTACAGCTACACCTGTTTCTGACTCTATAAGCCAGCTATTTGGTTCACTTTGTGATCTATCCAGAAGACACTTTCCTGTACTGCATTTCAACATTGGGTCTCTTTTTAACCTCTTTTTATCATTATTATTTATTTTTATATTTATTATTAGTATAGTGAGCTATACTGTGTTGCAACATTAGGTTTCTTTTTAAACTCTTTTTTATCTTTATTATTAGCATAGTGAGCTGAGCTAATAACACAAAGAAAGGAAGGCAGCAACAGAAAATCAGCTGAGGAGTTGCAAAAGGTGGCAAAAGCCAATGCTCTGCAGCAGCAGTAAAGACAGGAGAAGTAACAACTACAGGGCAGCAGAAGAGTTGCAAAGAGTGGCTACAGCAGAAATATTGGGGAACAGAGACAATGGAAAAAATGATGGCTTTGGAGAGCTGTAAAACAAGTCATAGTCAATGGCTTGGGGACCCTGACACTCTAGGCCTGAGATCTGTAACATTTGTCATTGTAGGGCTGAGGGTCCCAGCACCTGAAGCCTGTATAAAAGTTTTAACACAGAAAGTATCACCTGCTGCTGCTTGCTACTGTCTGATGCTACAGACTGCTGCTAGAAGCTAAGGATAATAATAGCTGCCATTAGCCAGGACCACCGGTATGGAAAGCCCAGAGCAATAAGCTTCTATATTAGTTACTTTTCTACTTTTCTATTGCTATGGTAAAATACCATGGCTACAAATAAGTTAAGGAAAAAGGATTTATTTTAGCTTATGGCTCCAGAAAGATAGCATCCACAGTGGTTGGGAAGGTATGGCATGGCGGCAGGAGCAGGAAGCAGACAGACTGGACAACATTTCTTCACACACAGGAAGCAGGGAGAGAAAACAGGAAGTGGGACAAGGCTATAAATCCTCAAAGCCTATCCCAGTGATGTTCTTTCTCCTGCAAGTTTCCACTTCCTAAAGGTCCCAAAATCTCCCCAAACAGCACCAGCAACCATGTTATTCAAAATATATGAGCCTATGGGGGCTATTATTATCCAAACTGTCACAGCCTCCAACATAAATACCTAGAGCCATAAATCTCTAGTTCCTAAAGTTTTAAGCAATAGACCCCTAGCTCTCAGGGCTTGGAGCTGTAAGTTTCTAGATGTGCAAGTCCAGCCACTAAGTCTTGAGCACTCAAGGGTCAAGGACTGCCAGTGTAAGAAAATCTTCTGATTACCTACTTCCCAGTCCTACCAGTCTGGGAAGAGCGGAAGGACTCTGGATAGTGTCCTAGTTTGTTTCTCCATTGCTGTGACAAAACACTCTGACCAATACCAACTTTGGGAGGAAAGGATTTATTTGGCTTACATCTCCTGGGTCACAGTTCATCAGGGAGCCCAAGGTAGGAACTCAGGGCAGGAACCTGGAAGCAGGAGCTGGAGCACAGGTCATGGAGGAACACTGCTTACTGGCTTGCTCTCTGGCACCTGCTCAACCTGCTTTCTTATGTAACACAGGCCCACCTGCCCAGGGGTGGCACCGCCCACAGTGGCCTGGGCCCTCCCACATCACTCAACAATCAAGAAGATGCCCCACAGACATGGCCACAGGCCAGTCCTATGGAGGCAATTCCCCAATTGAGGCTCCCTCAACCCAGGTGTGTCAAGTTGACACTAAAACTATCCAGCACAGATAGTTTATTGGTAATGATACGAGCTCATATTAAGTGCAATAAAGACACACGAGGTTACACACACACACGCACGCATGCACACACACACACATATATGCATATACTGGTTACTATATACACTTTTGTTTTCTTGCTCTGTCACCTGAGAAGGCATAGGAACAATGACAATACAGAAGTCAAAGCCCATCTAGTACCCAGAAATCTTGTTTCTAAAGCCATTTTCAAGAAAAAAGATCTAGGGCTTCTAGAAATGAAATGGCTAATTCTCAGACTGAAGCAAGGAAGATGAGCCTGAAATATAGTACCAAATAGCAAAGAAGTCCTTAGAAAAGTGCAATGATGAGAGCATGTCAAAGGAAAGAATCACTTGGAAAAAAATCTAAGGGCAAAAATGGAACTGAGTAGGAAAATAAAGTAGTATAAAACAAAGATACTCTTGAGCCCTACTGTACAAATTATATAATAAACAAAGAAGAGAGAATCCTCTCATAAAGATGAATTACAAATAATTTATGCCAGGTATGGTGGCACACACCTTACTCCCAGGACTCAGGAGGTAGAGGCAGGCAGATCTCTGTGAGTTTGAGGCCAGCCTGGTCTACAGAGCGAGTTACAGGCCAGCCAGAGCTACATAGTGAGACCCTATCTTTAAAAAACTATTATTCAGCCAGGCGTGGTGGTGCACACCTGTAGTCCCAGCACTTGGAAGGCAGAGGCAGGTAGATCTCTGTGAGTTCAAGGCTAGCCTTGAAGACCCTGCTTCAAAAAGAAAAAAAAACTATTATTCAGACAATACATGTCAGAGACATAAAGACAAGTCCCTATCCCTTAAGTGTGGCTGTGCACATACTTTCCAAAGAGTACAGTACAGACAGATGGAGTATCACTTTACAGTAGAGAAACCTGACAATCACTACTTCAGCCAGGTAATCAAGGTTAACATCACTAGTGACAAGTCATGCTGACAGCTTATAGCTTTGATAAGTGATGACAATGGTACATTACCTTTGAGGTTTTCCAAGAACACATAACCTCAATCCAATCATGAGAAAAATATTAGCTTAACATCAAGTGAAGAGCATATGAGAAAACACATCTGTCAGTACTCCTCATGAAAGCTCATGAAATCAGCTCATGAAAAATATGGAATATCTGAGCAGCTTAGTAAAAATAAAGAAAATATGAATGAAGTACAGACTTTAATAATGTTAATGGTTCATTAATTGTTACAAATATTACAGAATAACATAAGATGTTAATAATAGGGGAAATTGGATACAGGACCTATGGGAACCCCTCTGTTCCATTTTTATGTTTTTCTGTATATCTAACATCATTCTAAAATGAAGTGACTTTTATTTTTGTGTCTGAGTATGGGTGCACATATGAAAGTTAAGAAGAAACCTGGTCTTCCACCTTATTGGAGGCAGGGTCTTCTTCACTGCTGCCCATACACCAGGCTAGTTGGCTGTTGAGCTTCTAGGAGTTCTCCTGTCTTCACTTCCAAGGTCACTAGGAGTACTGGGAACACAAATGCACACTATTACATGCTGCTTTATGTGGGTTCTCCCAAATCCCCAAGGAAAAATTCACTAAAAAAGAATAAGTATGGTAGAGTACAGATGTATTAGTTACTTTTACTATTGCTGTGATAAAACACCATGATCAAGGGAACTTATAGAATAAAGTGTTTATTTGGCTTATGGTTCCAGAGGGATAGAAGTCCATCATGGAAGGGAGACATGGTGGCAGAGGTGGCCAGAGGAGAAAGCTGAGAGCTCACATCTTCAAGCAGGCACACGAAACAGGGAGAGAAACTAGAAGTGGGATGTGGCTTTGAACTCTCAAGCTGCCACCAGTGACATGCTTCCTCCAATATGGCCACACCTTCTCCACACCTCATATTCCAAGACTTTTCCCCAAACAGCGCCACAAACTGGGGACCAAGTGTTTCAAGACTTGTAGCCTATAGAGGACGTTCTGTTTCAAATCATCACATTCCACTGTCTGGACCCCATAGGGTCAAGACCATATCATAATGTAAAATATATTTAGTCCAATTTCAAAAGTCCTTATAGACCTTTACAATCTCAATACTATCCAAAATTCTAAAGCCTCTTCTGAGATTCAAAGCACTATCTTAACTGTACGCCCCTGCAAAATCAAAAAGCAAATTACATACTTCAAACATACATGGAACTGAATACACAATACCATTCAAAAGGGAGAAATGGAGACATATTGAGAAAATACCAGATCAAAGACCAAAAACTAGCAGGATAAACACCAAATCTAGTAGCTCCATGTCACCTGTCTGAAACTTTAGTTCCAAAGGGTTTAGATGGCTCAGCCCCCTAAATTTTGCTGCATGCAACACATCTCTCTTTTAGGTTGGTACTACTCCCAGTATACAGATCTCCTTGGCAGATGTCTCACAGCACTGGCATCTTCAACATCTTTAGGTCTCCACTGCCAACCATGCTTTACATTTACAGCTTTACACAATTACCTCTCAGGGCCTCTTGGCCTTCCAGGTCCTTCTTTATGCAGAAATTCCCTGCTACATGCTGCCTGGTCTTTCTGGATTTCTGAAACTGCAGAGGAAGAACTGATGACATCCTCACTCTTACATCTTTCATGCCTCTAACGTGAGCACCATGTGAATGACACTACCAAGTTTGGCTGACAACTAGGGATAGACCTTGGCCGCTTCATCCATATTACCATCAGCTTTTGTCTGTTGCATTTTTCTAGGAACATAAAATTCACTAGGCCTTTTCCTTTCATGAGGAAGCTTAGCTGTGTGGGGTCTTGCCCTGAGGGTGCTCTTGCCATTGCTTGAGTGAAAATGTGGAGGCATCTATTTAATGATTCTAATTTCCTTATTAAAGAATCTGCTCCTTCAGCATAGGCCTTGGCTCCAAAATGGTTAAGCTTCATAGTGCTCTTTTTCTCTTCAAACTGGAGATTTTGTATTTCTTTCTGACCCACTTGTTCTTTTTCAATGTAGATCTGCATTATATTCACCATTAAAACCCACAAATTCTATGTTAGACTGTCTTGAAATTTCCTTCACCAAAGAGATGACTCCATTACTTTTCAACTTAACCTCAGGCAAGTTCATAGGCCTCAGGCAGACTGCAACCAGGCTCTTTGCCAAAATATCCCAGCTGCTGCTTAACTTCTTATTGCCCTCTTGGAACTACCTTGTTCTCAGCACTACTTTCTTCTAGGTTCCTACTAGAACAACCTGTTAAGCTCTGCTTAAAGCATTCAATTGCTTTCCTAGTCCAAACTTCCAAAGTCTTCCACCTTTCTCAAAAAAAACAACAGGTCAGACCCAGCACAGCAAGACCCCACTCTTGATACCAACTTCTGTATTAATTACTTTTTCTGTTGCTGTGATGAAACACCATGACTAAGGCAACTTATAGAAGGAAGTGTTTATTTGGCTTATGGTTCCAGGGGGATAAGAGCTCATCATAGACAAGAGGTGTGGCAGTAAGCAGCCACAGCAGAAAACTGAAAGCTCACATCTTCAAGCAGGCACAGGAAACAGGAAGAGAAACTGGAAGTGGGATGTGGCTTAAATTGTCAAAGCCAACACCTAGTGACATGTTTCCTCCAGCATGGTCACACCTCCTAAAGGTTCCATGACCTTCCCCAAACAGTGCAATGAACTGAAGACCAAGTGTTCCAATACTTCGAGTCTATGTGGGGCATTCTCATTCAAACGACCACAATGGACAAGAAGAGATATAGAAGTCCCTACTTTGGCATGCAGCAATAAGAATTAAGTGCATTAATATAAATAAGTTACTGAATCAGCTGTGATCTCAGCAGACCCCCAGCAGGTGCCGGTTCTGGTCTCCCTCTGGCCTAGGGACTGAGAATTCAGGGGACTTCCTGAGAGCACCTGGATCCCGCATCTGCTGGTGGTGAGCTTCCCCTAATTTCACCATACCCAACCCCAGAACTGGGATTGTGTGAGGCCCCTCCAAAGGCCCCAGGGCAGACCTGGCTTTCCTAGGATAAGGCTGTGATCTCAGCAGACCAGCCGTCCCTCTGGCATAGGGACTAAGAAGCAGGGGACTGCCTGAGGGCGCCTGGATCCTGCATCCAGGTGGCAGTGAGCTTTCCCAATTGCACCATACCCAACCCCCTAACTGGAATTGCATAAGGCTCCTCCCAAGGTCTGGGGAAAACCTGGCTTTCCTAGGATAAGGCTGAGATCTTAGCAGACAGCCTGAGAGGGCAGGTTCCAACCTCCATCAGTGCAGCAGTTATGATCTCAGTAGACTGCCAGAGAGTGCCAGTTCTGGCCTTCCTCTGGCATAGGAGCTGAGAACACAGCAGCCGACTGAGAGTCCCAGAATTGGCGCCCCCTTAGGGAAAGTCCCAAATTTTGCTCTGAGTTCCTGGTAATGGGGGTTCAAACCTTAGAAGGAAGCCTGAGTTCACCTGACTGGAACCTGACTCAGGCTTCTGTGGGTGCTTCTGAGTAGCTGATCTGAAGCCATCAGTTCCCTCCAAAATAATACCTGAGAGAACCTGAAACCTGTACCAACCAGCTTTACATAATCAATAAGAAAAGGAGTGAGGCACACCAATAATACAAACAGAAGCATACTTCAACTTAATTCTCATATCAGAATCACAAACAAAAGAAATTCACCTGCCAAAATCACAACAAAAGAATAATAAAATGGAAAGACAAAGCACTATGTCCCCACCAAACTCCACCAGTCCTGTACACAAGTTCTACAAGAAGAACCCCTGAAAGATAACTCAGGACACTGAATTTAATCATAAACATGATCAAGGAATTCAATGAATTTAAATACACATGAACAAACAAATCAAAGAACTAAAAGAAGATCGGGATAAATTTCTGAATGAATTCACAAAAGACATAGAAATATTGAAGAAAACTCAGGTGGAAATGAAGAAGGAAGAGCAAAACTCAATAAGCCAACTTGGGACAACAGGGGAAAGCCTCAAGGCTAGAATAAATGAAATGGAAAACAGAATAGCAACATTAGAAGATAAAGTTGATGAAGAACTGGACCACTCAAACAAAGATTATGAAAAAATTTTAAAAACACAGGAATGGAATATACAAGAGGTATGGGACACCATGAAAAGACCAAATATACCTATCATAGGCATAGAGGAAGGAGAAGAATTTCAGGTTAATGGTATTGATCAGGTCTTAAACAGGGTTGTAGAAGAGAATTTTCCAAGATTAAGGAAAGACATCCCCATACAAATACAGGAAGCACATAGAACATCAAATAGACAAGGACCAGAAAAGAAACTCCCCATGGCATATCATAGTAAAAACACTAAATGTACAGAACAAACAGAATACTGAAAGCAGCAAAAGAAAAACACGTCACATATAAAGGAAAGCCCATCAGAATTACAGCTGACTCATCAATGCAAATTATGAAAGCCAGAAGAGCCTGGACCAAGGTATTTCCAGTTTTAAATGACAAGAGATGCCAGCCCAAAATACTTTACCCAGCAAAAATGCGTATTATAATTGAGGGGGAAATAAAAATCTGCCATGACATGAATAGCCTGAAAGAATACATGTCCAGGAAATCAGACCTTCAAAGAATACTTGAAGCAATACAAAGAGCAGGGAAAAGAATAACTATACCCTATGGGCAACAAAAATAAAGGTATAATTGAGGAAACACCAAATTAGACAAAGAACACAAACAGCAAACAAAATGACAGCAACCAATACACGTCTTTCAATAATAACCTTAAATACCAGTGGACTGAACTCCCCAGTCAAAAGACACATGCTACGTGAATGGATTAAGAAACAAAATCCATCTTTCTGCTGTCTGCAAGAAACCGATCTCACCTTCAAGGATAGGCACTAACTTAAGGTAAAAGGATGGAAAAGAATATTCTAAGAAAATGGCACTAAGAAACAAGCAGGGCTTGCAATGCTAATATCTGACAAAATAGACTTCAAAGTAAAACTAATCAGAAGAAATAAAGAGGGTCACTTCATTCTGATCAAAGGAACAGTTAACCAAGAAGATACTACAATCCTTAAAATATATGCACCAAACTCTGGTGGACCCAAATTCATAAAAACAACATTGCAGGACTTTAAGACACAGACTAACCTCCACTCAGTAATAGCAGGGGACTCCAATACCCCACTGTCTCCATTAGACAGATCAACTGGACAAAGAATAAACAGATGTCTGAATTAAATGATACCATACATCAAATGGACCTGACAGACATCTTTAGAATATCTGACCCAAGCAACAAAGAATACACTTTCTATTCAGCACCCCATGGAACTTTTTCAGAAATTGACTACACACAAGGCCACAAAACAAACTTCAACAGACACAAAAAATTGAAATAATTCCATGTATTCTATCAGACCACAATGTAATAAAGCTTAAAATCAACACTAGAAGAAGCCCTAGTAACTATATGAACACATGGTGATTAAATAACACACTCCTGAATGATGAGTGGGTCAAAGGAGAAATTAATAAAGAAATAAAAGTGTCCCTAGAATTCAATG
>NW_008351466.1:1209576-1213881 GCF_000622305.1 Nannospalax galili | reverse complement strand
AAAATAGAAACAAAGAAAACAATACAAAGAATCAATGAATCTAAGAGCTGGTTCTTTGAAAAGCTAAACAAAATAGACAGACCCTTAGCCCAGTTAACCAAAAGAAAGAAAGAGCAAATCCAAATCAGCAGTATCAGAAATGAAAGGGGAAACATCACAACAGACACCCAAAAGATCCAGACCATTATAAGGGAATATTTAAAAAACCTATACTCCACTAAATTTAAAAATCTAAAAGAAATGGATGGATTTCTAAAATAATGGGAACCACCAAAGTTAAACCAAGAAGAGATCAACAATTTAAACAGACCCATAACATATAAGGAAATTGAAACAGTAATACAAAGCTTCTAATCTAAAAAACACCCAGGCCCAGATGGATTTACAGCAGAATTCTATCAGACAATTAAAGAAGTCTTCCAACAAAAACTACTAAAATTATTCAAAACGGTATAAACAGAGGAAGAACTCCCAAATTCCTTCTATGAAGCCAGCATCACTCTAATACCCAAAGGAGGTAAAGACACAACCAAAAAAGAAAACTATAGGCCCATATCCTTAATGAACACAGATGCAAAAATTCTCAACAAAATACTTGCAAACCGCATACAGAAACACATCAAAAAGATCATTCACCATGATCAAGAAGGATTTAATCCAGAGATGCAGGGATGGTTTAATATATACAAGTCAATAAATGTCATTAATTATATAAATGGACTCAAAGTCAAAAACCACATCATCACCTCAATAGATGCAGAAAAGGCTTTTGACAAAATTCAGCATGCATTTATGTTCAAACTCCCAGAGGGAGCTGGACTGGAGGGAACATACCTCAACATAATTAAAGCTATATACAACAAACCCACAGCCAACATCATTCTAAATGGCGAAAAACTGGAAGTATTCCTATTCAAATCACAAACCAGACAACTATGTCCACTATCTCCACTCCTTTACAACATAGGGCTTGAAACTCTTGCTAGAGCAACAACACAGGAGAAGGAAATTAAAGGAGTACTAATTGGAAAAAAGAGGTCAAACTATCACTTTTTGCAGATGATATGATACTACACATAAGAGATCCCAAAAGTTCCATGAGAAAATTATTAGAACTGATCAATACTTTCAGTATAGTGGCAGGTTATAAAATTAATCTAGAAAAATCAGTAGACTTCCTATATACCAATAACAAGCAATTGGAAAAAGAGTACAGGGAAATGCTCGCATTCACAATTGCTGCAAAAAAAAAAACAAACAAAAAAAAAACCTAAAACATTTTGGAATAAATCTGACCAAAGACACCAAAGATCTCTACAATGAAAATTTTAAATCACTAAAGAAAGAGATTGAGGAAGACACCAGGAGATGGAAGGAACTTCCATGCTCATGGATTCAAAGAATTAATATTGTGAAAATGACCATCCTACCAAAAGCGATATATAACTTCAATGCAATTCTAATCAAAATCCCCATGACATAATTCACAGAATTAGAAAGAAACCATCCTTAAATTTGTATGGAAGCACAAAAGACCCCGGGTAGCCAAAGCAACCCTGAGCACAAAGAGCAAAGCTGCGGTGATTATTATACCAGATCTTAAAGTATAATACATAGGTATAGTCATAAAAACAGCATGGTACTGGCACAAAAATAGACACATAGATCAGTGTCACATCACTGAAGACCCAAACCTGAGTACACACAATTTCAGCCACCTGATATTTGACAAAGGTGCCAAGAACACACAACGAAGGAGAGATACCACCTTCAACAAATGGTGCTGGCAAAACTGGATCTCCACCTGTAGAAGAATGAAACTAGATCCTTATCTTTCACCTTGCACAAAAGTCAACTCCAAATGGATCAAAGACCTCAATGTGAAACTGGAAACCCTGAAACTATTAGAAGAAAATATTGGCAGTAACTTACAAGATATAGGTGTAGGAAATGATTTTCAAAATCAGACAGAGTTGCTCAGGAATTAAGGTCCACAATCAACAAGTGGGACCACATTAAACTAAAAAGCTTCTGTACAGCAGAAGAAACAATCAAAAAAGTGAAGAGAAAACCCATAGAATGGGGAAAAAAAATCCTCACCAGCGACATGTCTAACAGAGGTTTAACATCCAATATATATAAAGAACTAAAAAACCAAGGAATCGAGAAACCAAATGACCCAGTTAAAAGATCTAAACAGAGAGTTCTCAAAGGAAGAAATAAAGATGGCTAAGAAACATCTCAAAAAGTGTTCAACATCGTTAGTAATTACGGAAATGAAAATTAAAACCACGGCCAATCAGACTGGCTAGGATCAAGAGAACAAATGATACCAAATACTAGGAAGGATGTGGAGAAAGGGGAACGCTTATTCACTGCTGGTGGGATTGCAAACTCATGCAACCCCTATGGAAAACAATGTGGCAAATTCTTAAAAAACTAAAAATGAACCTACCGTATGACCTGGTTATACCACTCCTTGGCATATACCCAAAGAACTCAACCTATTACAGAGGATGTACAACAAACATTGTACAACCATGTTTGTTGCTGCTCTTTTCATAATAGCTAAGATATGGAAGCAACCTAAGTGCCCCTCAACTGATGAGTGGGTAACAAAAATGTGGTATATTTACACAATGGAGTTCTATTCAGCAGTAAAGAAAGATGAAATAATGTAATTTGCAGGTAAATGGATGGATCTAGAAACTGTTATGCTAAGTAACAAAGACTCAGAAAAATAAAAGACGTATGTTCTCCCTCATTTGTGGATCCTAGCACCAAATCCTTTTAAATTCCATGTCCTTTTAATAAGATGATGCTGTACTCTTCTGCATGAAATAACTACCATCATCACGACTTCAGCTGTGCCTGATCCCTAAACATTGTCACAATTGGGCTTGTTGACAGTAGTTCCCCTTCATTAAAGGAGGGACAAGCAGGGTCATTGGACCCTCACTGGATTATTCAGCCACTCTTCCAAGCCAACAGTATGTAATTTGGCCCTAATCACACATCACCTCCTGGATTTGGGGAGGGCTAAAATATACAATCTGGGGAAGGCTAGGAAGAGAAGGCTTGGCCCATGCTGGGTAAAGGCTTTCCAGTGTGCATACCTTCAGGTCATTCATACACCTCAGCAACCCCTCAGTTATCTCAGTAAGTAAGCTCAGTAAATTCATTGGTACCCCAGTAAAACTTTAATCAAACATTGGTTTGACATTAGAACCTTAAAAGGGAATAAGCGTTGCTTAGTATCCCCAGGAAAAGAATTCTCACAACAGATGGAAAATTTATTTGTTAATGCTATTATGTTTCATAATTATTAAAAAAAAGAAAATGAGAATATAAAAGACCTTAAAAGGATATGGGAATGGAGACATTTGCCAAAATAGAGAAAATGAGAAAGCCTAAGCAAGTGATGAAGGTCTGCATATGTTTGTTATGATATATAAAGGATGAGACAAAAATAATATATACATAATCTTAAAATTTCTAAGGTCATAGTTTAGTCAACTAGTTTAAGGAACAAAATATTTATCTAGTCAAGGTTTATCTGAGAACATTTGGATTTTTTACCCAAGCTTTATCTACATAGCACAAGCTTTATCTACATAGCACATGGTAATTAAAAGTACCAGACCAGTGGAACTAACTTTATTGGATGTTTAACACCCATGCTTTGAGGCCTATGCTAATCTGGTCAGAGGGACTTAAAGGACAGTTTTTGCCCCTTACCCTCCAAGGTCAACTAAGTTCTAGGGGACTATGGAACATCTGTCAAAAATGTTCTGTAACTGTGGTGAGTGACCTGTCCTCTTATTCAGGGAGGCCACGGAGACCCCACCAGATAGACTTGAACACTGTCCAGTCTACAAAGGGGAGGGTCAACTCAGAGGAAACATTTCTTCCATGCTTCCAAGTGAAGCCAGCCACAGTTAAGGAGGTCCTTTGACTTATTTTCACATAGATGGAACTGGTAAAAGAAAGGAGCCAGGGCCTCCTCCCAAGCCCATGTGACACCTGAGGAACAGAACCTCAAACACCCTTAAGTATAAAAATAAATTATTTATTTGGTACAACTATATGGTCTTAAACACCCAAAAGGAAAATACAACCAAAGACTAAAGTGATCAGTGTATTTCTTTGAGTGTTCACAGGCTTACACTTCCCAGACATTAGGCTTAAGTCCATATAAAAAGTTATTTAGACAATTATTTCTCATTGATGATTTTGTTCCTAATCAGAAAGTGCTGCTCAGATTAAGACTTCAAATCTTGGTCTGCAATACTGTAGTGCCCACCT
>NW_008351466.1:1188640-1209487 GCF_000622305.1 Nannospalax galili | reverse complement strand
TAACCACTCCAACAGCTATCAAAATGCCTGAAGGCAAATCCTGAATCCATCACTCTAGAGTCCAGCCTTGGAAGACAAAAGAAAAATGAGGAGGAACCCAATAGAGGGATGCTTTTGGAAGCCCTTGTCAAGAAATGCCAATGGACTCTCATATGAACAATTGAAATTTGCCCTGTTCTGACTTTTTTCTAGTTCCCTGTTTAGAACTTGTAATGCTAATTACTCTTGCCTTTACTTCTCCTTTGCATCTCCTATTAATCAGTCAAGGATTTTCTTTTCCCCCTACAGATAAGAGTTATGTAAGTTGGGAGTCTTTGAGATAGACCCATTGAAGGGGTACCCCAATTGCCTCACCCTACATCCCTGTTCAGCATGGAAGAAGCCAGAGCAGTCTGCTTCCCAATTCCCTATTGGCAATTTGGGTAACCTCTTCGGAGGATGGTGTGATAAAAATAGGTAGGAATTGGCTAGGCAGTTAGGATAAAAAAGACCCCAAAGAAAAGTAGCCAGTTTCTTGGCTAAAAGTCAAAATGTCCTTGGGACTGTTAGCAATATACTCTGTTCCAAAGGCCAAACATGTCAAAAGTATTTTGGACCTTGTATCTAATCCTTAAATGATTTTTAGGGTTACCTCTTCAGAGGGGGGAATGTTAGAGTAGCCAAAATCCCCGTAAAAAAAATAAATCAAAGAAGAAGAAAGAGTACATGAAGTTATCAGAAAAAAGTGATGGGGAGATATAGGAGGAGTTGGAAAGGAGGGCGTGGACATGGTTTTGATCAAAACACCTTATATGCATTTATGAAATTCTCAATAATTTATTTTTAAAAAGAAAGAAGCTAGGTCGGGGATGTAGTTCATTTAATGGAGTGTTCACCCAGCATGCCAGAGACTCTCGGTTCAGTCCCCACCAGTATATGAAACTGAGCATGGTGGCACACATTTTTAATTCCAGAACTCGTTAAGGAATGTTAAGGCAAGAGGACCAGAAATTCAGGTTCATCCTCAGCTTTGTAGTGAGTTCAAGGCTAACCTGGAGACAGATTTTAAGGTTACTTCATCAGAGGGGGGAATGTTAGAGTAGCAAAAAGCCCCATAAAAAAAAGAAGAAAGAGTACATGAATTTATCAGAAAAAAAGTGATGGGGAGAAATGGGAGGAGTTGGAGGGGAGGGAGTGGGGATGGATTTGATCAAAACACCTTATATGCATGTATGAAATTCTCAACAAATTATTTTTTAAAAAATAAAGTACTGAAATGAACACAGCAAATTTTAAGGATTAAAGAGATTATTATTTACTTATTTGTGTGTGTTTGTGTGTGTTTGTTTGTGTGTGTGTGTGTGTGTGTGTGTGTACATGTGGTTATCATCAAAAGACAGAAGAGGGCATTTGATACCATCCCGTGGAGCTAGAGTTAGCAAGGTGTTTGGGAAGCACCTGATATGGGTGCTAGGAACCAAGCCCAGGTCCTCTGCAAGAGCAATAAATTCTCTTAACTTCTGAGCCATCTCTCTAGCCCCTCTATATGAATTTTTAGAAAAAATAAATAAAAAGTATGATGAATAAAAGTTCATTTAGTAATTAACTGTAAACACACAAGATAAGGGAATGTGTTTGGTAGTGGTTTCCATAGATATGTTAGAACCTTGACAGTCATTGTTAGAGCATTGCCTACCCTTTAAGTGGACAGCTGGGCTGTGTTAATCTATCTTACAAGGCTACAATCAACAAATCGTTCTGATACATAACACAGCTTATGTTTTTCAGTCAAAACTCAACTTCTTATCAGATAACCACCTGAAGGTAAGCAAAATATATAGTTATCTTCACTTTACAAGGAATTTGTAGACTTAATTTCAGGTGATTTCATTCCAGGCTATCCAGTAGAAGAACTGGAAATAATAGTATCATTAATCTTCTGATGCCTCAGGTCACATACACACAGCCTATAGGATCCCTCACCTAATATATAGGCTCTGAAGCCAGACTGCCTAGGATAACTTTGGTTATCCCACCTACCCTTCTTCCTCTTAAAGGAAGAACCTGTATGGTGCCAATTTATACAGAGCCTAAAATCAAGCTAGAAGCTCTGCCAATAATCAAGATACATGAATGGAATCGAGACAGTTTTTAATGAATGAAAGTAAAAAGACTATTTGTGAAGAGGAAGAGGACTGGTGGGAGGGAAGAGGGAAGAGATGAAAGGGTAATGGTGAGTGAATATGATCAAGGTACATTATATACATGTATTAAAGTATAACAATGAAACTCATTATTTTACACAATTAATACTCACTAATAAAAATGAATTAAAGAAAAAATAGACATGAGCTGCTACTAGCCTTGCCTCAAAGCAAGATAATCATTAGGGTTGGAGAGATGGCTCAGAAGTTAAGAGCACTGGCTGCTCTTGCAGAGGACCCAGGTTGGATTCTCAGCACCCACATGGTGACAAAATACCATCTGTAACTCCAGTTCCAGGGGATCCATCACCCTCTGCTGACCTCCTAGGGCATTTCACGACACAAGTGCACCTACCTACATGCAGGTAATACACTCATACACATAAAATAGAAAATAATATATTTTTTTAAAAGGGAGATAATCATGAAACCAAGACAATTAGGCTATGATCTTTCAGACTCCAGGTCTTATAAGTCTCATGAGCTAAACTAGAGCAAGGCTGGCTTTGATCACAGGTCATATACATGGTTTCTTGTTTGTCTGACAAAAGCCAGAGACATTCTCCAGTAGAGCGTTATAGATACTAATTTCCTAGAGAAAATTGTACTGTAAAAAATGCTATGAAATATGAGTCTCTATTTGAAAATGACAGTTCTCCAAAACAATGGATAGCTGGATGACTGAAAAACCCACTTAATTTTTCCACTAATAAGGTAGCACACAAATTCGTCAACAAATAGGCAAGACCTAGCTAGGTATCAACTGATGTCCTTCCCTAACCCTACTAGATCTTCCTGAAACTCTGGGCTCCAATAAAATTAAACATTATAGAAATGTAAGTCAACATAATAATGAGATACCATTTTACACTTACTGGAATAGTTAAAAACAATAAGCTTTGGTGAGGACATGGAGAAACTGGAACTCTCCAGCATTTGCTGGTGTCAATGTAAAATGCTGCAGCCATCTTGCCAAACAGTCTGAGAGTTCTTCAAATGGTTCAATGCAGTTGTATTATATGACAAAGAAATTACTCCTAGGTATATATCCCCCAAAAATGAACACATGTCTACATAGTTACACACAACTGTTTATCGCAGATTTATCTATAAGTCAAAAGATAGAAACAATCTAAACATCCATCAGCTGATGAGTATATGAATAAAATATATCTACTATTTTTCAGTCATAAAAAGGAATGAAGTATTAGTACATGCCACAACATGGAGCCTTGAAGTAGCTGCCTAGATAAGCTTTTACTTAAGCTGTCACTTCCAAATTTGGATGTACATTAAAGTCATCTAAGAAACTGATGCAATGCCCTTGGAATCTCTGATAGTGAAAACACCTGAACTGATATCTGAAATTCATTAGTCTTGGTGATGTCTAATGTCCCTTACAGCTCCTAGGAACTCTATAATATCCATGCTGATGAGTTACCAACACCTCTACTTTTGAAGCTGAGGCAATAACAGAACAAAGTCCAATAGATAATTGTTCTACAGAACATGTCTTCCAATAGTCAGTCTTTCATTAAACTAAGATAGTTCTTTTCCAAGGGATCATTCCACCCTTTTCCAAAGACTGAGTGAAGATATTACTAGTAGAGACAAGCTATAGCTAAAAGAATAGAATTCATCTCATTGTGTCTGTGTGGGATGCTTTAACAATGTTACCCTATTTTGTAGGAAACTACATATTAACATAAAACTTGTCACTAGAGTTAAGAATAACCAGTCTATGTCATTTACAGATTGGGCTGGGTTGAACGATGCAATGAAATTCTAACACTCACAGATTTTCTGTTTATCAGCATCTATTTAGTTATTAGTTGACTTAGTTCACAATAGGTGTGATTTCTCATTTACCTTCTTCCCTTAATAGTTAAGAACCAAGTTAAACCATGTTCCGCCTTTTGACCTCCTGCTGGTCTCAACCAAAGACCACAGAAGAAAAACAAAGGTAAAGTTAGAACTACTTTTCGGTACCCAATCTGCAATTTCCTCCCATGGATCTGCTCAAAGCTTCACAAGGGACAAATGGTCATGATATATTTGGGGGAAATGGTTAAATAGGGAGTACAAAATTTAGAACAAAGTTGAGAGAGGATGGCTATTTTACAATGTAAGTGAATCAGGGAGGAAAAGCATCTATGGAGGTTTTGGGAGGGGCTGCCCTTATCATACATGCATTGAGACTACTGCAGACAAAGCTTCAAGCACTGAGAAAGAATAAAATTATTTAGTCTAAAGATTTAGGGGTTTATGGCTTTGACTAGCTTTTTTTTTTCCTCTTCCAGGAAAGTGACTGTCATTGTCATTGGCTTGGACAACTCAGGCAAAAGTCATCTTGTGGCAGCCTTTCAAAGATGTGAGGAACTAAGAGCATTAGATACTGGTGTGGATCTTCCAGGGTTCGAGGAAATATTTATTCCATCCTAGCCTTACTTCCTGGCCCTCAGTTTCTCTCATTTAAAGATAACCCTTCCCCCATTAGTTATTATCAAGTTGTTTATGTAGTATCTTTTACTTGTTCCCTTTATAAAATATCCTAAAGAAAAGTCCTCTTGTGATATCAATATGAATGATCTTAAACTTTGTAAAGCCCTGTAGTCAATTATGAAGGATAGCATATTTGAAACCCTGTCTAGTTCCAGAGCTCAATTAATGTGGAATTTGGTCTAGATAAGAAACAAGTGTGGGATGATAAGGAAGTTTAATAACACAAAACTCTGTGACAGCTAATATTGAGAGTCAGAGTTTAAGAAATGTTGTCAGTTTAATACCACATCTCCAATTTAATCCTTTGACATTTCCAGAAGCAGTTAAACAGCATTGGACAAAGCTGCTATACTAGCTGTGAAGACCCAGCTAACTGTTAGTCAGGGGCCAGTGTCTGGCTCTCCATTAATGTTTAACAAATCAATATAGGAGTATGATGGCATGGTTAATTTCTATATAACCTGGCAACCCTCAGCAAAGTATGGGAATTGTTTACTCTGAAATCTCTGCTCCTGGTCTACTTGTAGTTCTTTCAATTTCCTTGAACAACAGAGGCCTTTTGATTGATCTGGTCATCTCCGGTTG
This sequence comes from Nannospalax galili, assembly GCF_000622305.1. Lineage (NCBI taxonomy): Eukaryota > Metazoa > Chordata > Mammalia > Rodentia > Spalacidae > Nannospalax > Nannospalax galili. Next base: position 1,204,217 of record NW_008351466.1, on the reverse strand, counting down.
TCCCTGTAATTATCAGAGAGACCTATGAAAAACCTAATCATGGCACTTCCCTGCTCAGTATTGCTCCACATCTCCCTATTGTCTTTGAAGCAAAATTTACCTTCCTTAGCAGCATACAAGGTCTTGATTTGGGTCAACTACTCCTCCAGCCTTATCTCACATGTTCCCCATATATGTCCTCTGATACAAGTGAAACAAATGCTTTGTTACTCCTCCGCCACACCTGTGCACTTCACGAAGGCCAGTACCCGGCATTTCATCCCTCTGCCATCTACTTAATCAAGCACCTCAATTCAGAACTTGGCCACAGGAAAGACATCCTTAACTCCCTGCATCACATTCCCTAGTCACACTCTAGCCCATATAGCCCTCTAACATGCACTTTTCCCAAGATCCTTGCATAACTATGAGTCTACCCTTAAACTGAGAGCTCCTTGAGAAGAAATAGATCTTTTCATCTCTGCATCAGATAGGCACTCAGTAATTGTTTATAGAATGAAAGTTCTCTACCACTGCCCTAAAACTACATGTTGCCTTTTTACAACTTCATCTGCCCTAATAGAAGCTCCAAGCACATTTTAGCCAATGTTTCAGCCTAGCATGCCCACTTAGATGCAGCAAACCTGATTCCTCACAGCTCTCAATTCTGATAGGCAGGAATGATAAGGAGGTAAACAGCAACAGGTAAGTCAAAGAACCAAGATTAGTCACAAGATTACTGACAAACCTGAAGATAATTTTGTAGAGCTTCGACTCTGCCTCAGCCCTGGATTCCTATTCAGGAATCCAGGAACCCACAATCTTAAAAACTTCCTGGGTGTTTCTGATTGGTTAGTCAGCAGTGAGAACACATCTGAAATTAGCCACTGCTATTAGTTTGTGAGAATAGTGTCTGTTTTCCATTCTGATTCCTGGAGCAGTATTTGGCATGTGCACATTTTGTCACTACATAACTTGCCTTGTGCTCAGTGAATAACTTGGGGCTGCTCCATAAATGCATTGATTTATGGCAATGACTTCATTAACAATTTAATGGGTGCTGATGTTACAGTCTCAAGAATTCTCAGGCCACCTCTGTTCATGTAGGACCACTAAGAGTCAATCTAGTAGGTTGTTCTGTACTCAAAGTCGAATAGCTCACATAAGTGGTTTTAATATGAATGCAACAGTTGTCTAGAAAAGGAATTCCAGTCTACAGTTAGTAGCTTCTATGGACATTTAAAGATACTAGCTACAAAAGAGTTTGGCATACAACCCATCATTACTAATGACACTTTTCACTATAACTGTTTTTGGATGGCATGGTCACAGGGGCAAGAAATCCAAACATGAGCACAGACTGGTGCCCTAAGTGGGGACATTTAGATCAGTGCCTCTTAAATGTGGATATAAATTCTAATCACCTGGGTGCTCCAGGAAAATAAAAACCAAATACTTGAGCACCACCTAGATCTATGTAATCAAATTCTTAGAGAATGAGGCCTAGGGTTGTTTAAATGCACCACAGGGCATCTTGGAAAACAATGAATGCTGATCAAAAGTCACCTGGCAGTCAAACCACTTGACCCTGCACCTGGAAGCTCAGCTATTTCAATGTGGAGAGAGCCTATGCTCCTCAGGTTCACCAGATGATGCTGAAACACACACACACACATAAGTTTGATGGCTGTCTAGAGCAGTGATTCTCAAACTTCCAAGTGCAGAAGAATCACCTTAGGATCTTGTTAACTACAGGAAGTTTCTTACACATAAAAATGCTTCCATGGCTGGAGAGATGGCTCAGAGGTTAAGAGCACTGACTGCCCTTGCAGAGGACCCGGGTTCAATTCCCAGCACCTACAAACTGTCCTTAACTCCAGTTCCAGGGGAATCCAAAGCCCTCCTCTGACCTCTGTGGCATTGCACGACACAAGTGCACTCACATACATGCAGGCTCATACTCATACATACTCATACACATAAAAATAATAAATATTTTAAAAAATGTTTCCATTCCAGCTGGGCGTGGTGGCGCACGCCTTTAATCCCAGCACTTGGGAGGCAGAGGCAGGCAGATCTCTGTGAGTTCAAGGCCAGCCTGGTCTACATAGTGAGTTCCAGGACAGCTGGGGCTACAGGGAGACCCTGTCTCAAAAAGACAAAAAAAATGTTTCCATTCCAACAATTCTGAGTCATTTGGTCCAGGGTGGGGGTTAATAAGCACATTCATGAAACTCAGAAGCACACGATCCAATCCCCAAACCATACTTCATGAAACGCTCAGCCAGGGATATAGAGATGAATGAGCATGAGTGCCTATCCTTAAGGTGTTTATAAATTACTAGAGAAAATAAGGTAAATGCAAATTAACAGGGAACAACTTCATGAGGTGTCTAGTATCATCAGCAATAGACTGCATTAGTGAAGGAATTGGTTTCAAGTTAAAAAAAAAAAGGAATGGTGTTTTTCTCTAACAGGCCAAATAAATAAATAAATAACATAAAGTTTCTTTTTTTTTTTTTAGAAGTATTTCATTACAACAGCATTGACATATTCAATAACAATTTCCAGAGCTAAGATGCATCTCTTTCAAAATTGGCTGTAAATTTTTAGGTTTACAGTTGAATTATTACAGTTATACAATATTGTACTCAGTATAAACCCTGTAAGACATAAAATTAAATGAGGTTTTAACCTTTTAAAAAGATCTCCATTTCATTATTAAAATACAGTTTCATACAGAAAAATCCATTTTTAATGCAATTGACATTAAGATGTTTGCACAGGCATTTCTAATCTCTACATATCTGATTATTACTAGTCACGGTTACTTTCTGAGCTTCTTTCTAATCCTCAAAAGATTTTAGGGTTAACTCTTCAGAGGGGGGAATGTTGGAGGAGAGGGAGTGGGCACGGATTTGATCAAAATACTGTATATACATGTATGAAATTCTCAATAAAGTTTTTGTAAAAGTTATAAAAAATGAACTTGAAAAAATGTAGTAATCAGCATATTTTAAAATGAAATGGAGATCTTCTTTAAAGGGTTAAAAACTCATTCAATTTTATGTTTTACAGGCTTTATACTGAGTTCAATATTGTATAGCTGTATTAATTCAACTGTGAACCTAGAAACTTGCACCCATAAAGCTTCTTGAAATGTAGAAAACAAGATTTTTAAATTATCTTTTGGAGTTTTTAAATTTTAAGATTTATTTTTTATGAGTGTTTTACCTGCATGTAAGTGTACCATGTGTATGCAGTGCCCGTGGAGGCCAGAAGAGGGCATCAGAAGCCCTAGAACTGGAGTTACAGCCAGTTGTCAGCCACCATGTGGGTGCTGAGAACTGAACCCGGGTCCTCTGCAAGAGAAGCAGGTGCTCTTAACCACTGGGCCATCTCTCTAGCCCTACCTTTTGAAATTTTAAACTATTCACTTATCTTCAAGTATGTAATATAGACATAGCAAATATCACATCAAAGTTGTGACTAAAATTTATGTCTTCTGGGGCTGGAGACATGTCTCAGCAGTTAAGAGCATTGGCTGCTCTTGCAGAGGACCTGGGTTCAATTCCCAGCACCAACGTGGAAACTAACAACCATCTATAACTCCAATTCCAGGGGATCCAGTGCCCTCTTCTGACCTCCATGGGCATTTCATGACACACGTGCACCTACTTACATGCAACCATATACTCAGACATAAAAAATAATAAATAAATTTATATGTCTTCTGAAAGCTATAATTTTAAAAGATGGGCTGGTGAGATGGCTCAATGAGCAAAATCACTTGCTGCCAAGCCTGACAACCTGAGTTCAATCCCCAAGACCCAAATAGTAGAAAGATAGAACTGACTTCTCCAAGTTTTCTTCTGACTTACACACACAGACACAGACATACACACACACACACACACACACACACACACAAATAACAAAAAAGATCACTGACTAACATAAAAACAGAAGTGTTATAAAATCACATTAAAATGTAATGGCAATATTATACACATATACATGTATATTCATAAATGCATATGAACAAATGTTTCTAAATATTTGAAAGCATATTACTAATTTAGCCTAAAGATTTATTTTGTCAATCCTAAGGAAAATGTCACAGATCTAAGACTATAAATAAGAAGTTACTGATTCTAGTCTTAGTATTTCCAATTATGGGCCTCAAGAATCTATGAAATCAGCAGTTAAGAGCACTGGCTGCTCTTGCAGAGGACCCAGGTTTGGTCCCCAGCACCACATAAGAGCTACCAACAGTCTGACACCCTCTTCTGGCCTCTGACACCCTGTTCTGGCCTCTGTGGCCATAGCACAACACAGGTGCACTTACATACATGGAAGCAAAACACTCAGACACATAAAATTTAAAAAAGAATCTATGAAATCATTAACTGATGAGAGCAGATACTTTGGCCATAACTGGGATGCATGTAAGGACTGTTGTAAAATGCATTTCTATGTGGGCCAAGTTAGGTACATAGTTCCTTAGGGGATTTTCAGTTCTAGACATGGCTTTTAAATGGAAAACATGCCTCCCTGAGTTCCTCCTCCCCCTCCCCCCTTCCCCTCCCCCTCCTCCTCTTTGGTCTTGTTTTGTTTTGAGACAGGATCTTCCTCCTCCTCTTCTTCTTTGGTCTTGTTTTGTTTTGTTTGAGACAGGGTCTTCCTGCAGCCCTAGCTGGCCTGGAACTTGCTATGTAGACCAGGCTGGCCTCAATATTACACAGTGCTGGGATTAAAGGTGTGTGTCATCATGCCCAGCCCAGGTATAGTTTCTTGGAAGAGATATGCAACACAATACTTTCTGTCCTCATTCATTTTAATGGACACTGTAAGCACTTACTGAACTCCTACTCTAAGGTAAACAAAGCACAGAAATAGGTAGAGAACTAGTTCAACAATGTGCTGAGAGGGAATGGTAAGAGGTGCTCAGGTCAGAGAAGGCTTTCTAAAGAATGTGGCAGTTGGGCCTTAAAGAAAAGGTAGAAGAGAAAGGCCTGCTATTCATTCATTCATCAAATATTTATTGAGTGCCTGTATGCCAGCATCTGCTCAGCTTCATGAATATAATGAATAAAATGAAAAGAGTTCACCTTCCTGTTGCAGTTTATAACTCAGTCAACAATCGAATCTGTAACACTATGTGCTATAATAATGGTAAAACAGAAAAAAGGCACCTTATACAGAATGGGGATGGTGGTTAAGAGAAATTTTCTACAACAAACAATATCTAAATCAGTATTTTATAAAACAGGCATGGACCAAACATAGAATAGCAGAGGGAAGTCAGCTCGTATGGCAGCCCAGGGCATGTATGTAGATGAGTGGGGTGACCAGAGGGAGGAACACCTAGGTAGGAACCAAGGACACCATGGCCACCATTCAGATTAGTCCCTGAGGCTATGAAACAGGAGGGGTAGCATAGAAAGATGAGTAAGCTTCCATGAGTAAGAGCAAGGAGGCAGGCTGCTTCAGAAGTAGTTCTCAGAGCAGGCTCTGGGCAAAGATGAACAAATTGATCTAACTGCATCTCTCCACTTTGTGGTTGCTTCTCCTTCTACCTCTATGTGTAGTAATTCCCAGCAAGATCCACAGTAATATGAAACCAACACTGACTACACTTCTATTAGATGATTATCAAGTATCTGTCTATGACCTGACTGGAGACCTAAAAGGCCAAGAAAAATGGCCAAGCTACTATGCTGAGGCACACGGGCTTGTCTTTGTTGTGGATTCCAGCGACATAGAATGTATATGGGAAGTGAAGATCATCTTAACACGCCTGATGTTTGATAAAAGAGTATCAGGGAAACCCATCTTAATGTAAGTTTCTGCGTTTGAGTCCTACTTTCTCATCCCAATTTGTACCTTAAGAAAGGTATGAAGATGAAAGGCTGTGAGGTCTTTTTGTCACAGGGAACTAGACCTTCTTGTCCCTTAGGCTCAGTGAGGTTTGGCCCCGCTTGCTGGGGACTGTTTTCAAGGGCCACTTTCTACCACACACTATTATGTGGGACATGTTACCTAATTGTATAAAGGTACTTTTGAGACCCCATCAAAGAGAAATAATAGCAAGCTCTCCCATTCCCAACCCTGGATTCTTCCTAACGACTCTTTTCCTGATTTTGCTCCTCTTTTCTGGTTTCAGTTTTTGATCTTGAAACTTCATGGTGGTAGAGAACAAACCCTAATTTGTCTAATCAGTTCCAATGGTCTCCTCCCTTAGCAGGTTGCTGAAGACATATAACTGGTACTCATTTTAGGGAGATAATTCAGATAGCCTGTCACTCCTCACCCCTTCTCACTCCCTTTGACCTTTCAATCCTCATTAGCAACCCCAACTAGAGCATGAACAGAGTTTGGGAGATGTAAAAAGCCTACATCTGTTCATATCCCAATTAGCAATTCTAATTAAAGTGTGAGGCATGATGTAGGAGAAGTGGGAAGTGGGCCCTGAGGATTATCTTGGATTCAAATAATTTGCACTATTCTTTCCTCCACTGAGAGTTGGCTAGAAAACTGTCTGGCACATCTGAGTATGTCTTTAAGTCTAATTCCTGGATATATAGTACTTGTACTACAATTAGTGCTTCCCTTCCCTCTGACTTTACCTGGGTTTCATTCTTCTTGTCTGTTTCCCTCTCTCATATGTTGTTCTAGCCTGGCAAACAAACAAGACAAAAAGGACGCCCTCTCGCCTCGTGATATCATTGAATATCTACTTCTGGAAAGGCTAGTGAATGAAACTAATTCCACATGCTGAGTGGTAAGTGTGAGCTCTTCATTTCTTTTCCTCTAGAGCCTGGCTAATGCAACCCTAGCCCTGTACATCATCAGTCTCATGTTGGATTTAGGGCCAAGTCCCTCCCTGACAAGCAACATCTGCAGTGATGATTTTTAACTTGAAAATGATAACAAATATTACACTCTGCCTTCAAAGTGGTTCTGTAAAATTTTAATATCCACAAAGCTAAGTGCTCAGAAACTCTCAATGACTTGCTTGAGGTCTCACAATGAAGACCTCACAGCCACTTTAATTAAAGGGCCTCAATTTCTGTGTTCTTCATCCACTTTCTCAGATGTGAATACTGTGTGTCTCTTTGGAAGCCTAGAACCTCTAGGCACAGCACGTGTATCTACCTCTGCTATTTAGATGATAGTGATCAGGCCTGTAGGCCCCAAACATCCAGGGCCCTAGATCTGAGGCCTTCTTTGTTCATTTTTGTTACAGGAGCCATGTTCAACCAAAAGACATTTCCCAAAGAGACACCATCAGTCAATAATTATAGGGCTGTGTTGGCTATTGGCTGCTATTGGTAATCAGTATCAAGAACTGTATACACACCAACAAGCACCAACTATGAGCATCTCAACCTACAAGCACATCCGCGGCTGTGGGGAAAGATGCTCATTAGACAGGTAGTGAATTTCCTTCATTAGATTTACTGATAAGAATAGAAGCAAGGGGGCTAAAGAGATGGCTCGGCAGTTAAGTGCACTGACTGCTCTTGCAGAGGACCCAGGTTCGATTCCCAGCACCCACATGGCGGCTATGAACCATCCTTAACTCCAGTTCCAGAGGAATCTAAAGCTCTCTTCTGACCTCTGCGGCACTGCACGACACGGGTGCACTCACATACATTCAGGCAATACACTCATACACATAAAATAAAAATAATAAATAAAATACTTTTTAAAAAAGAATAGAAGCAAGAATCAATCTTCAACATGAGCAGTGAGTTCTAGGAGGTGCTTGAATTCTGGGCAGCACTAAGGAAGTCATCAGAATGTGATATCCCAACTGGGGACATGGTAGTGACCACCAACACTGTTAGGTACACTACCACTCCTGACACAACTTCAGCTGTCACATCTGTGGGATGAATAACATAAAAGTAACAGCAATCTATTAGCAGTAGAGCTTCTTAAAACAGGGCTTCTGCTCTGAGTTGCCATGTGGAGGAGAAAAAGGAACATGTTCTCCTTAAGGAGCCTATTGACGTTATTCTACAGATGAATGTCTCAGTGTTGCTCCAGATTCTCAGCCTCCAGTTCTCTGATCTTCCCAATCACGGAATGATGGGAGAAGACAGGAATGCTGAAAAAACAAAAAGAAAAGAGGAGGTGATCAGAATTTTGAGGAATAAAAGGCCTAAATGTTCTCTTGCTCTGTTGTCACTTTCATTGCTCAAAGGCATACGGCAGGTACGGGGTAGTGGTTGCATAAGATTGAAGGCTGGAGACATAGCTCACTGGCAGAACACTTGCCTAGCATGTGTAAGGTCCTGAGTTCAATCCCCAGTACAAAAAAAGAGAGAAAAAGCTTGAAATATATCTGTTTCTACTATCGCTTTGTCCTTTCAAACTTTCCTAGCTTAGCTACCAGACAGGGAATGTTCAAAGACAACAACAGACAGCATTTTGAGAAAAGACAATATTTGGAACACGGACAACATGTTGAGCAAAGACACTTTGAGAAAAGAAAGCATTTTGAGTCAAGGCAGCATTTAATACAACATTCCTTGGATGCTAGGCCCCTAAAGCCAATCCTTCAGGTAAATGGCTCTTTAAATGTTATTTTCCAGGGTCAATAACTGAACTCTTAAGAACTAGTAGACAATTTCCCCTTTCTTGCTATACAGAAAGACGGTCTGCGAATAAGGCCCAAAAAGAATATGTCAGTAACATTTGCTCTAGATGTAATCATGGAGGAAGGTGAATGTTCTCAAAAGAATGGAGCACACAATACCACTAAGTCTTATAACAATCAGAGTTATGACACATAAGCTCCAGATCCATTTGATGACAATCTTTTCAAAGGTAATGTTGAATCATTGGTTAAAGAAGAAAAGATATATAGGCCTTCCTTCACATTTTCTATAATGGGATTCCTGTTTTGAGCATAAAACTCCTTTTCCACTATGGTTTATAGTTGGGAGACATATGCAACAAAGCTTGGGGACTGCTTTCTGGCAGGGCACCATTCCCCAGAATTAGTTGACACAAGATCTTTTGATGGCTATTGGGATATGGTATGCTTGCCAGTGGTAGAAAACCAAATTTGATATAAGGGGCTGGAGAGATGGCTCAGAGGTTAAGAGGACCCAGGTTAAGAGGGCAGAGGACCCAGGTTTGGTTCCCGGCACCCACATGGTGGCTAACAACTGTCTCTAACTCTAGCTCTAACTCTGACCTCTGTGGGCATTTCACAACATGGTTGTACTTACATACATGCAGGCAATACAGGAATACACATAAAAATAAAAAATTAAATATTTTAAAAAACAAATTTGGTGTAACCTTTATAAAGGATAGGTTGGCTGTCCCTTTCTCTCTTCCCCGCCTTTTCTTAACATATATTACGAACTTTAAAAATGTGGAAGCCTTTGAGCTAGAGTCTCATTTCTGAGCTGTCTCCAAAAATGATTACATGAGTACACAAAAAGTTTATTAAAGACTTTTCAATTATAGCCTTCTGCACAGAGCTAAATGTTGGAATCAATATAAATGTCCAATGATAGGGACAGCTAAATAATTTAAGATGTATCTACACTATGGAGACACTGAACTTGCTAAAGATGGGGGAGAAGGGAGATGACTCAGTATGTAAAGTACCTGCCATACAATCATGAATACGTGCGTTTTGATCACTTGCACCCACATAAAAGTGGGACTTGATTGTGCATAAATGCAACCCTAGCCCAGGGGTGGGGGGTGTAGAGACAGAAGCATCCCTAGAGCTTGTGGGCCAACCACTGAGTTCTAGGTTCAGTGAGAGACCCTGTCTCACAAAACAACATAGAGATTCTTATATTAAACCTCACCCACCCATGGCTCAGGGACCATTGTAGAAGAGGGGGCAGAAAGATTGTAAGAGCCAGGGCTGGTTCATGAACACAAGAAACCAGGCTTTCAGGACACTGAGAACTTATTCATATGAACTTGCAACAATGGTGACAGCAAGCACAAGACCTGCACCTACTCAATCAGACTAAAACCCATCATAGAACCAGGGCAATGGACAGCAGGCCCCAACCATAGTCCAGAAACTGTTGACAAGTGATTACAGCTGGGTGAGGGAGCGTAGATCTTCTTTAAGGTAGAGAAGAATCTCTAGATAGGCTGACCAGACTCCAGTAGATAAATTTGCACTGAAGGTCATCTGCATACAAATGTTTGACCAGAAAGGACTTAACATATTTGACAGAATGCATGAAATATGGTGGAGGAGGGGTGCTATGGGGGTTGTGGATAGGGAAGGAGGTCTAAATTTGATTAAGATCTATTATATGAAATGCACAAAAACTCAATCAAAAATATTAAAAATAATAGCGGAATGTCAGCAATAGCAGAAGATACCCAATGCCAACTTCAGGCATCCATACTCAAATGTGCACACACACACACACAATCTCTGTATCTGTATCTATCATCTATCATCTATCTATAATCTATATCTATCTATCCATCCATCCATCCATCCATCCATGTATATGTGACAAAAAATAAAAGCTAATGATTATTTTCTTCCATTTACTGACATGGAAAGTCTTCCACCACTTGCCATTTTGTTAGAGAAAATAGCAAGTTAGAATACAATATGTAGGGGCTAGAGAGATGGCTCAGTGGTTAAGAACATTAGCTGCTCTTGCAGAGGACCTGGGTTCAGTAACTCCAATTCTAGAGGGTCTGACACCCTCTTCTGGCCTTGGTGGGCATTGCATGTGTGTGGCACACTTAACATACATGCATACAAAACATTCATATATGTAAAATAAAAATAAGTTAAAGCCGGGAGTGGTGGTGCACACCTTTAATCCCAGCACTCTGGAGGCAGAGGCAGGCGGATCTCTGTGAGATCCAGCCTGGTTTGAAGCAGGGTCTCCCTGTAGCCCCAGCTGTCCTGGAACTCACTATGTAGACCAGGCTGGTCTTGAACTCACAGAGATCTGCCTGCCTCTGCCTCTCAAGTGCTGGGACTACAGGCATGCGCCACCATGCCCGGCTAAAACTGTAGTTTAAAAATATTCTTTCAGGTAATTCATAAACAAATCACTGAGAGAAACCAAATTTAGAGAAAGGCTAGAGACAAAGGGAAGCAGAAAGGTCATGGACTAAAAGAGTAGTGGGATTAGTAAGATACTTTCAAAATTATAGACATCAGAGGCTGGAGGGATGGTTCAGTGATTAAGAGCCTATACTGCTCTTGCAGAGGACTAGAGTTTGGTACCTAGCACCCATGTCGGACAGTTCACAACCATGTGTAACTTTAGCTCCAGGGGATCTGACATCCTCTTCTGACCTCCACAGACACTGCATGCAACATGCAGGTAAATCCCTCAAACACATAAAATAAAAATAAATATTAAAAAGAATATAGCATGTACAGCATAAAGTGTATATATGCCAAGAGATATGGTACTGTTAACACCAAAATGTAAGCAGTAGTTTTCTCTAGGTATGAGCTATTACAATGATGTTGAAAAATAAGACTTGAATGCCTTTGCTTGTTGTTTTGTTGTTTTAGAAGGCATTTCCTTTCTTATAATACTCTGATGCCATTTATCCCAAATGGAGTAAAGGCAGTTTTACAAAGCTGAGAGGGCCTGAGGCTCACTATTGGTAATGGCTGTTCCTTCTGAGTTCCGAGTACTCCTCAGGGACCCATTCTTCAAGACTGTCAACTGTCAATATCATGGTTCCTCGGGCTGGGCAGTTATATACTTGGCCAGAGCCAATAAGGAGAAAATAGGCACAGGCCCTGGGATAAGGGGTGGGGATAAGAGCTGACTAGAAGGAATTGGTAGAAAAAGAGTGTGTCCTTCTAAATGTCATCAACTACCCCTAAATCTTTACCTATAATCAAAATGCATCGTCATTTCTATAGCCTCAGCCCATAGGCCAAAGAAGAGAATGGACACCCGGCACACAGAAGAAATGCTATTGGAAGATCGTGTGGTAAAGCCTTCCATTCCTGTGGTTAGTACTCTTTAAAGAGAGGGTGGCTGTGTAGTAGAGTCTCTTGGAAATGGACAGCACCCTTCTACCCAAAGTAGTCTGGGAAGGAATGGAAACCTGGGACCTGGCTTCACTTGCAAAATGACTGGCTGTTTTCTTTATCTGCTTTAGATTTAACAGATCACTAAAGAAAGAATGGCGGGAAAGCAAAAGAATCATCTCCTCTACCATCTCTCAGCAAGTGCGCTCATCTCCAGAACCAGCATGAAGACTCAAGTCTTTGACTTTTATTTGATAATGCCTGTACAACCCACATACAAGTCCGCTATTCTAACACCACATCTTTGAGAACCACCGTTTCTACACATCTCTGTGGTAGCCAGCAAATTCATCCCAACCCCACAGGAAGGCTCAAGAAGTTAGGTGCCATCTACCTCAGCAAAGAGGAACAGAGACTTTCCATCTAAACTGATACTCCTGACAAAGCTTATGGATAAGATATTATGAATGGAAACTGAGCCTTAGAATTACACAGTTACTTTAGAATCACACCTTTCTCTTTAAGGTTCTCAAGTAAAAAGGGACTGGCAAAATAAATAAGAATTACATTCTACTCTATCATTTTTACTCAGACCTCCAAAAACAAGTCTGTTTTAAAGTCCTAGCCACTGTCTGGAAAGCCCAACAATTGCTTTGCTGTCTCTTCAGGAACAACAATGGCTGCCTGTCAACACTTGAGTGCACTGGTCCCTCTACTCTCAGGATCCTATGGTTGAAATGGTAGCATTTCTTTACTAGCACTGCTACTATCCTTTTTACCACAGGCCCCATTTATTGAGTGCCTTCTGGATACCAGGCACAGTGCTAAGTTCTTTCCATCTACTTACTGTCTTATTCATAACCTTCCAGGGCAGGCATTATACTTGACATCATTTTCCAAGTGAGGATACTGTAAAAAGCAGAGCAAGGTATTGAATCCAAACTGTCTGATGAGAGCTAGTATAGGCCAAAAAGATCCACACATGCCTTCCTCCAGAAAGAGAAATCTATAGTCAGGAACTAATGCTGAAGTGTATCCATGCACACATGAGGAGAACTCAGTCAATATCCGCATGCTGACAGCACTAGCAGACATGGTTGATTGAGCACTTCCATCTTGTCAGGTTCTGTGCTAACTACTTTACATATATTATTGCCTTTCATCAGAAGTCTATGCTGTCTGTTCTATTACCACCATCTTATAGGGGCAGAAACTGATGTTCAGAGAAATAAGATGATTTGTCCCTGAGCATGCACTAGGAGGTGGCAGAACAGGTTTTTAAACTAAAGTCCAATGCCAGAGGAGCTGGAGAGATAATTCAGTGAATAAGAGTTCTTGCTGCACAAGCATGAGGACTTGAGTTTGGTTCCAGCACCCACATAAATCACAATGTGACCATGCACACACCTGCAATTCTAACACAACAGAGGCAGAGACAAGAGGATCACTGGGGCTTATTGGCTGTGTACTTGCTCCAGGTTGAGTGAGAACTCTGTCTCAAGGGTAATACAACTGAGAATGATAGAGCAGGGCCTCCATATGCCTGCACACACACACCCCCACATGCACACACAGCACAAACATACACATAAAAATATGTATATAAAGTCTAGCTCCACAACCCAAGTTGTTACCTCTACCCTATACTACTTCACCAAACACTATTAGCTAAGCAACCCATCATTTGAGGGATAGTTAGAACCTTGCCTAGAAGGTACGGCATTTACCTGAGGCTGCATCATCTGTTCTTCTGTTCAAGGGAATCACTTTAAGTGCCTTATGAGTCTTTTGTAGGCTTGGAACCTCAGCTTGTTAGTCATGGAGCTGAGAAACTTATAGACGCTCTAGTCCAATCCATGTTACACAGACGAGGAAATGACATGACCAAGATGGTATGTCCGGCCACTGGTAAAGATGCTCTCTGAATCCCCAGTACCTGTGTATCAACCCTGAATCTTCCTGGAGTCATTTTGGCTTCTTGCTCCATCTACTTTCCTCTACTTTGCCTAATAGGAAATTTCGCAGTCCAACAGCCTCACCCTTGGAAGCAGCAAATGCCTCTACTGAAGAGTTTTAGGGCTGGGGCTGCACAGTGGTACAACACTTTTCTAGCATGTACAAGGCAACAAGTTTAATCACCACCACAGAACAAAGTTTATCAGACACGAAACTATAATCGACCATGGTTTTTAAGAAAATTGATCATCCACACACAATTTTCTTTATGGCATGTATTTATGATGCAGGTACACTTTTTTACCCAGCAGAGCATAGGACTGTAAGCAGGCCTATGAATATGAGCAGGCTAGAGAATTTAGGTTGAACAACCTCTAAGGAAACTGAATTTCATCTGGGGATGTAGCATAGTTGGTAGAGTGCTTTCCTAGCCTGCACAAAGCCCTGGGTTCTATTGCCAGCACTGCATAAATGGGGCATGGTGGTGCACACCTGGCATACCAGAAATTAGGAGGTAGAGACTGATAAATCAAAGTGCCAGTTTACCCTCAGCTACATAGCAAATCCAAGGCTAGCCTTGAATAAGAGACACTTTCTCAAAAATTAAAAACTAACCCTGAATTTCAGCCTACTGCCACATCTCCTTTTGTGCAATGGATATGTTCTGGATGACAACAAAATTTTTCTAAATAGAATCTAAAGGGTTTAAAAAAAAAAAAAACTTTATGCTCTACTTCCCTGGGCCTGCAGGACCCGCAGACCTCTCTCTCCGGTTAAGTCGATCGTGCCCTCTGAGCCTTAACTCCCCCAGCGCCTTGACTCCCCCAGCCTCATTCACCCTCCATCTCCCCTGCCTGTCTCTCCTCCTAGCCTGGGTCCTGTCCCATTGCTTGCCTTTGCGCCCCAGAAATCTGGGGAACCACCACTGCTTCCTGATCCTTTGCATCCAGAGCAACTCAGTTCCTTCTCGGGTCCCCAGGAGCACTGCTTCTGGGCCTGGCCCCGCCCTCACCTCCCTCTGTTTCCCTGGGTCTGCACAACCCACCAGCCTCTTTCCTGGACCCCTGGCTGACCTTTCCTCTTCCTGGTCCTTTGCATCCAGACCAACCCAGCTCCTCAGTGCAGTCCCAACGGGCCCTTGGGGCCACTTCCAGCCCACATCTTCCTTGGCATCACTGGGTAGTACAGCCACCAGTTGCCCTAGACCAGCATCTTTCCTGGGCCCGGCTCCCAGGCCAGTCCAACCCCCAAATTCCTGAGGCCAAAATTTTTCCGGGAGGGATCCAGATCTTAGGAGAAAGCCCGAGAGCATCTGATCCTCATCTGACTTGGGCCTCTTTGGGAACTCCTGAAGACAAAAGCAATCTGACCACTCCAATATAAAATCAAAAGAGAGAACCAGTAGCTAAGACAAGCTAGCTTTTCATGCTCAAAAAGTAAACCACAAAGACATATAAAGTTCACAAGAAAGTAGACCTAAACTTGAAGGCTTGAGTCTCACACAAGAATCAGAAATTACAAAAGAAATCCACATGTCAAAATCACAGAGAAAAAAATACTAACATGAAAAACCAAAATAACATATCCCCACCAAATACCAATAGTCCTCTAGATGAATACAGTGAA
>NW_008351466.1:1186269-1188414 GCF_000622305.1 Nannospalax galili | reverse complement strand
GAAGAATACTCAGGCGGAGAAAGCATCACCAATAGGATGAATGAAATGGAAAACAGAGTATCAAGACTGGAAGATAAAGTAGATGAACTGGACCACTCGAGCAAAGATTATGAAAAATTTAAGAAAACACAAGAATGGACTATGCAGGAATTGTGTGACACCATGAAAAGACCAAACTTACGAATCATAGACATACAGGAAGGAGAACAATCCCAAGATAATGGCATGGGCCAGATCTTCAACAGAATCATGGAAGAAAATTTCCCAAAATTAAAGAAAGACATATCCACACAAATACAAGAAGCTATAGAACGCCAAACAGACAGGACCAGAAAAGAAACTCTCCATGGCACATGATAGTAAAAACACGAATAATACAAAACAAAGAGAAAATACTGAAAGCTGCAAAAGAGAAAAAACAAGTCATATATAAAGGAAAACCCATTAGGATTACAGCCGACTTTTCAGTGCAAACTGTGAAAACCAAAAGAGCCTGGACCAAAGCATTCCCAGTTTTAAATGACCAGAGATGCCACCCCAGATTACTATACCCAGCCAAAATGTCTATTATAGTCGAAGGAGAAAAAAAATCTTCCATGACATAAATAGGCTGAAGGAATTCATGTCCACAAAACCCAGCCCTTCAGAGAGTTTTCGAAGTAATACAAAGAGCTGAAGAGAGGACCTCAAGGGGTTATGGAAAGAAATTCAATGAAGGTATAACTGTGGAAATGCATAGCTACATCAAGAATGTGTATAGAAAAAAATGACAGGATTCAATACTCATCTTTCATTAATAACTTTAAATATTAACAGACTGAACTCCCAGTCAAAAGACAAAGACTAGGTGAGTGGATTAAGAAACAAAACCCATCTTTTTGTTTTCTGCAAGAAACTCATCTCACTTTCAAGGACAAACACTATCTTAAAGTGAAAGGACGGAAAAAAATATACCAAGCAAATGGTACTAAGAAAAACGCAGGCATAGCAATTCTAGTTTCTGACAAAATAGACTTTAAACTAAAACTATTCAGAACAGAAAAAGAGGGCCACTTCATTTTGATCAAAGTAACAATGAATCAAGAAGATATTACAATCATGAACATGTATTCACCAAACTCTGGAGCACCCAACTTCATAAAAACAATACTACAGGACTTTAAGACCCAGATTAACCCCAACTCATTAATACTAGGGGACTTCAATACCCCACTGTCTCCATTAGATAGGTCAACAGGGCAGAGAGTTAACAGAGAGACATCTGAATTAAACACTACCATATATCAAATGGACTTAACAGACATCTACCGAGTATTCCACCCAAGCACCAAAGGACATACTTTCTACTCATCACCCCATGGAAACCTCTCCAAAATCAACCATATACTGGGGAACAAAACAAACCTCAACAAAAACAAAAAGATTGAAATAATTCCATGCATTCTATCAGAACACAATGCAATAAATCTTACGATCAACACCCGAAGAAGCCCTAAACACCACCTAAACACATGGAGATTAAGCAACACACTTCTGAATGATGAATGGGTCAAAAGAGAAATTAAGAAATAAATAAAAGTACTCCTGGAACTAAATGAAAAGGACAATACAACACACAAAAAAAAAACCTCTGGGACACGGTGAAAGTGGTCCTTAGAGGGAAGTTTATAGCTCTAAGTGCCTACATCAAAAAATTGGAAAGAACACAAATAAATGACTTAACATTCCAACTCAACACACTTAAAAAGCAACAGAAAATGAAACCCAAACCCAGCAAACAAGAAGAAATAACAAAAATCGGGCCAGAAATTAATGAAATTTAAACAAAGAAAACAATACAAAGAATCAACAAATCCAAGAGCTGGGTCTTTGAAAAGATATACAAGATTGACAGACTGCTAGCCCAGTTAACCAAAAGAAAGAAAGAGCATTTCCAAATCAACAAAATCAGAGATGAAAGGGGAAACATTACAACTGACACCAGAAAGATACAGGACATTGTAAGGGAATACTTTAAAAACCTATATGCTACTAAATTTGAAAACCTAAAAGAAATGGGTGGATATCTAAAGGCATGGGAACCACCAAAACTAAAGCAAGAAGAGATTAACAGCTTAAACAGACCCATATACAAAAAGAAATTGA
>NW_008351466.1:1184947-1186111 GCF_000622305.1 Nannospalax galili | reverse complement strand
CTCCCAAATTCTTTCTATGAAGACAACATCACTCTAATACCCAAACCAGGTAAAGACACAACCAAAAAAGAAAACTATAGACCCATAATCCTTAATGAACAGATGCAAAAATTCTCAACAAAATACTTGCAAACTTCATACAGACACACATCAAAAAGATCATCCACCATGATCAAGTAAGCTTTTTCCCAGAGATGCAGGGATGGTTCAATATACATAAGTCAATAAACATCATAAATCATATAAATGGGCTCAAAAACAAGAACCACATGGTCATCTCAATAGATTCAGAGAAGGCCTTTCACAAAATTCAACATGCATTTAAGTTCAAAGTCCTAGAGAGAAAAGGACTGGAGGGAACATACCTCAACATAATTAAAGCCATATATAACAAAACCCCAGCCAACATCATTCTAAATGGAGAAACCTGGGAGCATGCCCATTGAAATCAGGAACCAGACAAGGCTGTCCACTATCTCCACTTCTCTTTAACATAGCGCTTGAAACTCTTGCAAGAGCAATAAGACAAGAGCAGGAAATTAAAGGAGTAATAATTGGAAAAGAAGAGATGAAATTATGCCTTTTGCAAATGATATGATATTATATCTAAGAGATACCAAAATTTCCACCAGAAAACTCCTAGAAAGTATTAACACATTCAGTAAAGTGGCAGGTTACAAAATTAACCTACAAAAGTCTATAGCCTTTCTATATACCAATAACAAGCAATCAGAGAAGAGCACATGGAAACACTCCCCTTCACAATAGCTGCAAAAATAAAATATCTTAGACCACACCTGATGAAAGATTTTAAAGACCTGTACAATGAAAATTTTAAATCTTTAAAGAAAAAGATTGAGGAAGACATCAGAAGATGGAAGGACCTCCCATGTTCATGGATTGGAAGAATTAATATTGTGAAAATGACCATCCTACCAAAAGTCATATATAGATTCAATGCAATGCCAATCAAAATCCCCATGACATTTTTCACAGAATTGGAAAAATCTATCCTAAGATTCATATGGAAGCACAAAAGACCTCGGATAGCCAAAACAACCCTGAGCACTAAGAGCAATGCTGGGGGGATTACTATACCAGATTTCACACTGCATTACAGAGCTATAGTCATAAAAACCACATGGTACTGGCACAAAAATAGAA
>NW_008351466.1:1183995-1184378 GCF_000622305.1 Nannospalax galili | reverse complement strand
AAACATCTTAAAAGATGTTCAACACTAATAATTAGGGAAATGCAAATTAAAGCCACCTTAAGATTTTATCTTACCCCAGTCAGACAGGCTAAGATCAAGAGAATAAATGATACCAAATGTTGGAGAGGATGTGGGGAAAGGGGAACACTCATCCACTGCTGGTGGGGCTGCAAACTTGTTCAACCCCTATGGAAAGCAGTGTGGAGAACTCTTAAGAAACCACAAATGAGCCAGGGATATGACCCAGTTATACCACTCCTTGGCATATGCCCAAAGAACTCGTCCTATTGCAGAGATGCTTGTACACCCATGTTTGTTGCTGCTCTTTTCACAATAGCTAAGAGATGGAAGCAAGCTAAGTGTCCCTCAATCGATGAGTGGAT
>NW_008351466.1:1183462-1183831 GCF_000622305.1 Nannospalax galili | reverse complement strand
AAAAAAACCCACAAAAAAGACATATATTCTCCCTCATATGTGGATCCTAGCACCAAATCTTGATGAGTGAGTATGTACCCAGACAAACTACAGGAACCGGGATAATGAAAAGGAACCAGGGAGGTAAAGGAAAAGAAAGAATCTGAAAAAGAAGAACAGTAGGAAACGGGCCTTAATAAGGGAGATATGGACAAAAATTGGTTTAGTTTAAGGGAGGGGTGAGGGAAGGGTATACAAGGAACCTATGGGATAAAGGGAAAGAAGGAGCTCAAGAGAGGTAGGATCATAGGAGAAGGGTAGTATTAAGGGAGATTGGGGAAATGGGGGCACCTTAAGTGGGAAAACCATGATGGAGGGGTGAGACAATGC
>NW_008351466.1:1182360-1183336 GCF_000622305.1 Nannospalax galili | reverse complement strand
GAGCATTTCGTCTTTGCCCAAGCTCTATCTACATGGCATATGGTAATTAAAAATACCAGACTGGTGGAACTAACCTTTTTGGATGTTTAACAGACATACTTTGAGGTCTATAATAATTTTGTCAGAGGGACATAAAGGACATTTTTTGCTCCTTGCCCTCCTTGGTTGTCTAGCTCCAGGGGACTATGATCATCTCTCAAAATGTCCTGTAATTGTGGTGGGTCACCTGTCCTCTTGATCAAGGAGGCTGAGGAGACCCCACCAGATGGACTTGAACCAGTGTCTAGTCTACAAAGAGGGGGGTCAATACAGAGAAAACATTTCCTCCATGCTTCCAAGCGAAGCCAACCATGGTCGAGCAGGACCTTTGACTCATCTTCACATAGGCGGAACTGATAAAAGAAAAGAGTCAGGTGCTCCACCCAAGCCCATGTGACCCCTGAGGAACAGATCCTCAAATGACCTTAAGAGTCAAAATAAATTGGTTTATCTGGGCCAACCGTATGGCTTTAAACACCCAAAAGGAAAGTATAACCAAAGATTTACAGGGCCAATATAATTTATTATGAGTCCATATGCATAGCTCACGGCTACCTAACAAGCAACAATGACAGATAGGAGATACCTTCTTTTGAGTTGTTGGCCAGAGCGGCCAAAGGGACTCCCAGATAGTAACCCAGCATAGCACTGGGAAGATGAACAGCAGACCCCAATCTTATCTAAAGGAATATTGACAACTGATTACCACTAGATGAGGAACAGCTGGCCGTCCTAAAACAAAGCCCTCTAGATAGGCTAACTAGATTCACCAGAAGGGCAAGTAGTGGGGAATGGCTGGGTGTGCCGACAACACAGCAGACAGTAGCAGGGATATCAGAGTATAAGGGCTCTAGTAGGGGGGAGGGAGGCCATGGGAGGGTGCCATCTTGTAAGTAGGTGTATAGTTGAATAAGATGGTTTGGGATGTTCTGTGTGA
>NW_008351466.1:1145287-1182008 GCF_000622305.1 Nannospalax galili | reverse complement strand
ATTCAATTTTATGTCTTACAGGGCTTATACTGAGTTCAATATTGTATAACTGTATTAACCCAACTGTGAACCTAGAAACTTGCACCCACTTGTGAAAGAGACATACTCTTGCTCTGGAGTGTGTTACTGAATATGTTAAAGCTGTAGTGAAATGCTTCTTCTAATCATGTACTTATTAAAAATTAAAGAAAATAATGATAAAAAAATAATAATTCTTCAAAGCATGAAAATTTGCTCCTTAATAATTAGTAGATGTGAAAAACATTACCACTGAAATCTACCTGAAGACTTTATATCCATGCTCAGAGGCCAATGAGCTTAGAAATGCATATGCATACATCTTAATGTCAATTGCATTAAAAATGGATTTTTCTGTTTGAAACTGTATTTTAATAATGAAATGGAGATCTTTTTTAAAGGTTAAAACCTCATTTAATTGTATGCCTTATAGGGCTTATACTGAGTACAATATTGTATAACTGTAATAATTCAACTGTAAACCTAAAATTTTACAGCCAATTTTGAAAGAGATGCATCTTAGCTCAAAAAAACGTTATTGAATATGTCAATGTTGTTGTAATGAAATGGTTCATCTAAGTATGTAGTTATTAAATAAATTTTTTAAAAAACCTTTATTTTGTGTGTATATGTATGCACACATGTGTGTGCCACGTGTACATGTGGAGGTCAGAAGACAACTTGTGGGAGTTGGTTCTTTCCTACCACTATGTGGATCCCAAGAAATGAACTCAAGTCATCAGGTTTGGTGGCAAGTACCCATTAAACCATTTGGCCAGCTCTCTAAATAGAATCACAAAATCTGTTAAGACTATCACCCCCATCATGGAGCTGGAGAGATGGCTCAGCGGTTAAGAGCACTGACTGCTCTTGCAGAGGACCCAGGTTCAATTCCCAGCACCCACATGGCGGCTACAAACCAGCCTTAACTCCAGGTCCAGGGGGATCCCAAACCCTCTTCTGACTCCCGAGGCATTGCACAACACAGGTGCACTCACATACATGCAGGCAATACACTCATATATATAAAATAAAAATAATAAAATATTTTTTAAAGAAAGAATATCATCCCAATATACCCACTACACCCTTATTCAGGTAAAGAAAAAAAAAGAAAGAAATTGGAGCTGGGCGTTGTGAAGCACGCCTTTAATCCCAGCACTTGGGAGGCAGAGGCAGGTGGATCTTTGTGAGGTTGAGACCAGCCGGATCTATATAGCGAGTATCAGGCCAGCTGGGGCTACAGGGAAACCATGTCTCAAAAGACTGAATAAAAAGCTTAATTTTGTTCCTATGGGTTTTTCATACATTTTTCCAAATCCCATAGCATGACCTGGCAACTTCCCCCCAGTGAAGTCAGAAATAACAGTAACCTAGCTCCCAAGCCAGTTTGAAAGTTTAAAGAGGATAAGCCATATAAAATATCTAGCACAGGGGCTAGAGAGATGGCTCAGCAGATTAAGGGCAGTGGCTACTCTTGCAGAGGACCCAGGTTTGAATCCCAGCACCCACATGGTGGCTAACAACTACCCCTAACTCCAGTTCCAGGGGAATTCAACACCCTCTTCTGACCTCCATGGGCACTGCACAACACAGGTGCACTTACACACAGGCAAAACACTCATACACATAAAATAAAAATAATAAATAAAATATTTTAAAAATACATCTATTATAGCCAGGCATGGTGGTGGCATACACCTTTAATCCCAGTACTCAAGAGGCAGAGGCAGGCAGATCTCTGTTAGCTCAAGAGAGGCCAGCCTGGTCTACATAGCGAGTTCTAGGCCTGCTGTGGCTACAAGGGAGACCCTGTCTCAAAACACAAAAAACAAACAACAACAATATCTAGCATAGTGCCCAGCACATCTTGAGTACCTCATTAAAGGTTATCTAATACTATGATTTAGGGAGAGAGTTAGGTTAGATCATTAGAAAGTTGCACTTTTAAAAGTAAATTAAAGCTTTACTTTAGAATGTATCCCCCTTCTTATAGAGAATCCAAAGACACGGGTCTTATATCTAAAGGCTGAAGAGCTTAGAGAAGCCATGGCAATTATACTACTGCCGCTCATATTCAAGTCTTTGAGAATCTTAACTCCACCAAAGTGGTATCTCAGTGGGGTAGCCCAGGGACCAAGAGAGGGATAGATTTTTCAATCAAGAGTACAATTTTTCTTAAAGGTAGATGGATTTCTCTTTACTTATCAGTGTCTTGGCCTCCCTGCAGGACTTTCAGAGCCTAGATCTTGTGCATTTGCTACTATTCTGGTTGCTGTGCTATAAAATACCTGGTAAAAGCAACTTAAGGAAGAAAGGGTTTATTTTATTTCACAGTTTGAGAGTAAATCTATCATAGAGGGAAAGGCATAATGTCAAGAATGGCTCTAGCTGTGACAGCAAGAGTGGGAAACAGCTGGTGACATTGCATCCAGCCAGGAAGCAGGAAGAAATGAATGCTGGGTCTCAGCTCGCTTTCTCTTTTTTCCCTTTTTCTTCAAGCTGGGGCCCCAGTCCATGAGAGGTGCTGCCCACATACAGGGTGAGTCTTTCCTCCATGCATCCAACTTCCTCTATGGAAACATCCTGACACACATACTCAAAGGGGGTTTCCATGGTGATTCTAAATCCAGTCATGTTGACAATGAAGATTAACCATCACATTCTGTCAGAGGTACTTGAAGCATATGACCTTGGTCCACTATGCAAACTCCACATGGCTCAAGTACTTCTTTGCTCTTTTAAGACAAACCATGGCAGGCTGGAGAGATGGCTCAACTGTTAAGAGCACTGACTGCTCTTGCAGAGGACCCAGGTTTGATTCCCAGCACCCATATGGCGGTTAACAACTATCTGTAGCTCCAGTTCCAGGAGATCTGACACCCTCTTCTGACCTCTGCAGGCATTGCACGACACAGGTGCACTTATACACATGTAGGCAATACACTCATACACATAAAATAAAAATAAATAAAATTTTTTAAAGAAGATAAACCATGGCTTTATAGCCACACACCTTTAATCCCAGCACTCAGGAGGCAGAGGCAAGTGGATCTCTGTGAAGTCGAGGCCAGCCTGTTCTACATAGCAAGTTCTAGGTCAACTAAGGCTACAGGTAGACCTTGGTTAAAAAAAAAAAAGACAGGACAGGCCTGGCTTTTGGGACCACAAAATTCACTGTGAAAAGTTAACAGTTCCCATTAATCATTGTATTGTTTTTACCCACTAGTGGTAGTGTTCCCTTTCGGCAGGCTTCTAGGTAGCCTATGATCTGTTGAGCAGGTCATATAACCAGAACATACTGAAAGTTCAGAAAGAGATCTGGGGATGTAATTCAGTTGGTAGAGTACTTTCCCAGCATGCACAAAGCCTTGGATTCCATTCCCAGCATCACACAAAACTGGGCATGGTGGTATGTGCCTGTTATCCTAGCACCCTACAGGTAGGGACAAAAAGATCTTAAGTTCAAGGTCATCCACAAGTTTGAAACTAGCCTTGGCTACATGAGATTCTGTCTCAAAAAAAAGTTAAGAAACTACCACCGTTAACTTAGGGTCGGAACATGGAAACCAATAGTAGCTAACC
Organism: Nannospalax galili; assembly: GCF_000622305.1. Classification (NCBI taxonomy): domain Eukaryota; kingdom Metazoa; phylum Chordata; class Mammalia; order Rodentia; family Spalacidae; genus Nannospalax; species Nannospalax galili. Next base: position 1,178,405 of record NW_008351466.1, on the reverse strand, counting down.
TAGCTAGAAATCCCTGAGAGATCTGAGGTGGATGTTTGGACTCTAACAAGTGTGCTTTGAATATGGTTGTTCTTTCCCCCAATCTCTTCAAATCATTCCTTTTCAAGGCAGTTGCTACTGGAAAGGCATAATAATGAGATGCACCATATATCTTTTTTACTCATGAGAATCCTGCCAACTAATGTTCTTGACCAGAAAATGCCAGTGGCCATGACTGCATTAGGGGTCAAAGGCAGACTCACTGTTTCACTATTCAACCCCATAAACCCTTTATTAGAAAACCAAACTTTGGGATTTCTGAGAGTAAGGGGCATGAAGAATGAGAACTGACACCCAACCTTTTGGGACTTGAAATCATCCCCTCAGCCCACTACATTTTCACAAATGCACCTAAAGCTGTAGTCACAGCATCCCTGCCCTGTCTCTAATTCCTTCAGCTGTAATAATCTGTCCCCACTGCTCTTGCTGTTTCCCTCACTTGAGACTCTGTAGGAGACATCGGTGGCATTGTTAGGCCAGGGAGAAAGTAGCAGATATTTCCTGCTGTTGGCATGTGGATAATATTAGATATGGGTCAGGGTTTGTGGAAGCCAGGGAGCTTGTACTTCTGCTTCTGTGCCCAGGACATGCCTGGATCAGGTCCAGGGAGCCTGGGGAGTCTCTGCTGTGGCATGGTAGGCAAAGCAATGTTAACAAAGGACTCAGACTGTGCTGTGTGCTGATGACTCAAGAATCCCACACGATCCCACGCTCCTGCTAGTTGCCACTTCCAGGAACTAAAATGGACCTCTAGTCCTAAGAGACAGCAGACCTTTAGGTCTGAACAGGAAAACAAGCCCAGTCCTAAGAACTGGCATGCTGTTCTATGCAATGGAATGTTACACAGCCAATAAGCATGCAATTGTGTGCACTGTGTGGGTAGAAATCAGAATGTGAAATAATGTTAAGTGAAAACAACAGATGATGGAGAGCACATGCTGGTGGCAACTATGTAAAGCATATATGTAAGAACATCGCTAAAGAACTTCACAAAGCAATGAGCACTAGAATTCTGTTAGATTCCATGCCCCTTACCATAACACATCTTGCTTTGTTTGGACAAGGTCTCACTATTCAGACCAGGCTGGCCTAGAACTCATGATCCTTCTGTCTCCTCCTGGGATGAAGAGTGTGCACCTACATACGTGGCTCCTACACTACTGGGTGGGGGGTGAGACAGACTCGTATTAGCCCAGGCTGGCCTCAAACTTACTATAGTGCCAACGATGACCTTGAACTGATCCACCTGCCTCCATCTCCCAAGTGCTGGGATTCTAGGCATGTACCACCATGTCTGGTTTATGTGCTTCTCAGGATGGAACCCAAGTTTTCATGTATGCTGGACAGGCACTCTACTAACTGAGCTACATCCCCAGCCTAATGATATATTTTTTCAAATTTTCCATGCTCATTTAATGAGGCTACAGAGACACTTGTCCTTAGCTGACATAGGAGAAAATCCATATATAATTTGATTCAAGGATTAGAGAATTGAATGCCAAGGGTTTAAAATGGGCTGAATGGTTTCTTTCCCTCTCCCCACCTATGTTCAAGGAATCTACTAGAACATAACTGCCATTTCAGGTTTAGTGCTACAGTGAGAAATTCCTTCCAAACCCTAAGCCAATCAAACAATTCCAAGATGAAGTTTACAAATTTATATTTGGACATCTTTTAAGTCAGGATGCTATGATTTGAACTGCACTCACTACACTGAAAGAAACTTTTTGGGCACTGTCAGAAGTTCGTTATTTGTAAAACATTGCTAGCCATGGGGTACCTGTCTTCTTGCCTTGTCACAGGGAGTACTTAAAACTAGTCAATCTTTACTGAGCACATATCTGGATATCAAGTTTAGTAAAGTTCTCTCCCTGGAGAACTGGCCTCAACACCTGTCTACATCTTGATTACCTATAACTGGTTACAATGGTTAGAATTTTTTTTAAGCATTTGGTTTTCTTGGGGGGAGGTATTGAGGCAGCATCTTGCTATGTAGTCCAGGCTGGTCTTAAACTTGTGATCCTCCTTCCTTTGCTACCCGAGTGCAGGGATTACATGTATGTGACACCATGCCCGGTTGTATGTTTTTTTTAAACCTCCCACTTTAAAATGGACTTTAGATTTATTGAAGAGTTGTAAAAACAATACAGAAAATTTCTGTAGACTTTTCAACCGAGATCACCTTAATGGTAGCATCTTACCTAACTCTGGTATACTGATCAAAACTATCACACTAACATTAATTAGTATGGTACTAGTTGTTAAAAACTTATTCGGATTTCACCAAGTTTCCCCACTAATGTCTCTTTTTCTGTTCAGAAGCTAATCCCAGATTATATACAGTACAGTACTTAAACTCCCTCCCCCGTGCCATCTCAGAAACAAGTTTCCTCTTTGGAGGTTAAAAAGGTAAACTAGCCGGGAGTGGTGGCATACGCCTTTAATCCCAGTACTTGGGAGGCAAAGGCAGGTGGATCTTTGTGAGTTCGAGGCCAGCCTGGTCTACATAGTGAGTTCCAGGACAGCTGGGGCTACAAGGAGACCCTGCCCCAAAAAAGACAAAAAAGAAAAAAAAAAGGTAAGCTAATAGATGTTCGGAACAATCTATGATGCCGAGCTACTACTCCCAGAAAGGAACTCTATTACCAAAGGCCTTAATCCATGACACCTCATCGTGGTTATTTTTGAAAAGCATGTCTTCCATTAGCACTTCTTACAAAGGGATTTGACAAGTGGATTACTTTTAGTAAGCAATATTATGAAGGTGACAAAATGAGAGGAATGGCCTTCCCTGTCTCTTTTCTGTGCTTCATTTTACTTCAAACTGTATCTAAAATTTTCACCAGCAGCTGTAACATTTAACCATAACATAAAGGCTGAGAAACAAACACCCACACCAACAGAGAAGGAACTCTTTCCAATGTGTGGTTTTGTTTGCCTAAAATTAAGTACCAACTTTCAAAGGTTCAAGTTACAATTTCTCAACTTTATGATGGTGCAAGTGTGATATACATTCAGTAGAAAATATTTTGAATTTAGATCTTTTCCTGGGCTAGTAATATGCAATCCTGTGTGCTGTTGTAATGCTGGGCGTCTCCCAGTCAGCAATGTTCACAAAAGTAAAAAGCTGTTATTCTACCATGTACTATGCTGCAAAGCTATGGTGTTTGGTAGGTCAGGTGGATTAAACGAATTTTCAGCTTATGATTGGTTATAGTGACAGAGTGTATGTATTACCATTACTCTTATTTCACAAGGAGAGGGATAGAAAACAGAGCTGAAGAGCTTATGTAAGTGGTTACAGAGCATGTAAATGATGGAGACAAGATTGAAGCCCAGGTCAGCCCGATTCCAGAGCTGTTGCTCATGGCCAACATACACACCCATCACATTTCAGGCACTGCTTATGTTAGGAATGCAACAGTCAGATGTGAAGGAAGAGACTCCTAGGCATTGTAGTACAGCCCTCTTGCTCTCAAACACTTCTTAGCTTCATTTCCTAAAGATAATTAGTAAATACAACTGGTAAATACCACCAGGTGTAGTAGTGCAAACCTGTAATCCCAGCACTTGGAAGAGAGAGGCAGGAGGATCGCTGCAAATTCAAGGCAAGCCTGGTCTACACAGCAAATTTCAGGCCAGTCAGGGCTACATAGCAAGCCTCTGAAATTGAAATATTAATTTTAAAAATATTTTATTATTTTTATTTTATGTGTATGAGTGTATTGTCTACATGTACATAGGTGCACCCATGTTGTGCAACACCCATGGAGGTCAGAAGAGGGCATGGAACTGGAGTTACAGATGGTTGTCAGTTGCCATGTGGCAGCTGAGAATCGAATTTGGGTCCTCTACAAGAGTAGCCAGTGCTCTAAACTGCTGAGCCATCTCTCCAGCCCAAGATATTAATTTTTTTGAGGGTCTTCAGAGCAAAGACCTCTGCCCTCTAAATACCTTAAGATTCTCTAACGGTTATGGATAGATTTGCAGATATTTATAATACATGCTCCTCCACTGTGTGTGGCTTAGGGCCAGATGTGGGCAATGCCATCCAGCTGAGTCTCCTCTGAGGGAAAATAATGAGAACTACAATATGGAAATGTATAAGCTAGTGCAACAGAGTCTGCAAAGGGAAAATATTCATGTCTCAGAAATAAGTTATTTTCCATTTCAAGTGTCCTCTTGCATTCGGACTAATTGCCAAACTCTAGGGAGCTTCCAATGGTTCATGATTGCACTTTACAAGCATGCCATTTTGAATTATATTCCTTTTAAAAATGACTAATCATCCTAGAAGTTATAAATTGTAATGTGATCTTAGGGTGAAGGGTGGAAGACTTCAATCTCAGCAAATGACAGTCATTCTCGTGTCTTCTGCCTGAAGACAATCAAATGACATAATCAAATATTCTAACCCCATGGTTTTCAGTGCTAGCTACACATTGTAACCATCAATGCCTATGTCAGAACTCCTAGGGATTGTGATCATTTAACTGGTCAAGGTGTGACCTGAACATTGGAAGTCGGAAAAAAGTCCCTGGAGGAGTTTACGGTACAGACAAGGTTGGGGACCATTGCCTTAATCAGAGGATCACAATTGTAGCAGCCCATGGGAATCACTTCGGGGATCTTTAAAATATTCAGATATTTGGGCCATATCCTAAATCAGAACATTTGGCTCAAGTCCTAGGAGATCAGGCTATGGTCTGCTCTGTTACTCCATACTGTATTTTAAAAAGTGGTTTTTTCAGGCTGTGCATTAGCTTATGAGACTCCATTTTTAAAAAGTTCTTTACTCTTTTGAGACAGGGTCTTGCTAGCCCTGACTGGCCTGCAGCTTATTCTGTAGACCAAACTAACCTTGAACTCACAGAGATCGCCTGACTGTGCCTCCTGAGTGCTGGGATTAAAGGTGTGTGCCACCACATCCAGGGAGACTCCCATTTTATGAGCAGCTTTTGACTCCATTTTGAGGGAGAAGGATGATTCCAGTCCCTGAGTAGACCCAGAAACTGCTCCATCTGTCAGGCACCATCATACAGCACAGACTGATGATTTATTTGGGGGAATAGAAGGGCAGGCACCTGTAATTTTGGGGTGAATTGAAACTCTGGAGATACATGGGCGTTTTAAAATCCTATCAGGGAAACCAGGCCCAAGAACTTATCAGACACGCCAGACTGAGAAAAGGGTGTAACTTTCTCACCTAAACTCCATAAAGTGACCGACACTCAACACTGCAATTGCATGATACCTGGTGTGTCTGTCAAAGAATAAGGACCCCCAGACTGTGCTCGGTTCCTCATTGTTCACATGGCCTACTCAACTGCCTGCCCATCCACCTGTTCACCCATGTGGAACTGGAACTGACCCACCATTTCCTGCTCCTGACCCATTTCCTGCTCTAGATCTAATTCTGCCTTTCACCCCACTGCAGCTGAATTCTACAGGTTTGCTCTCCAACCTAGCTCCAGCAGCTTCCACCCGGCTCTGGTCTGGTTCTTTGCTTTATCAATACAGGCTCTCCAACAGCCCACTTCTGAAAGTTCTTGAACTCTGCCCCAGCCTCTTAAACTTGTATTCATTCTATAATCCATAAATATGCACATAGCTATATAGATATATTTACTGTGTGTTATATGATGTGTGCTGTGAGATAATATTAGAAATTAAGACTGTAATAAAAGAATTTGCATTCACCTTGGCCAGGATACCAAGGTAGGAAGATTTTATGATAAGTTACTGTTACTGAAACCACTAAACCTTGTGAATTTATTGTTATTCAATAAATTCTGACATTGTAGAAAGACACAAAATGTGTTTGTCTACTTTCTGGCATACTGTGCTCATGACAAACTATGGGACTTTTTGTTTTTTTGAGACAGGGTCTCTCTGTAGTTCCAGCTGGCCTGGAACTTGCTATGCAGACCAGGCTGGCCTCACAGAGTTCTGCCTCCCGAGTGCTGGGATTAAAAGTGTGTGTACAACCATGCCTGGCTCTATGAGACTTTCTTAAAATTAATTTTTTATTGAATTTTTGTGATTTTCATACAATATAGTTTGTATTTAGATCCCCTCCCCATCCACACTTCCCCCACTGCCCCCTGCCCAATTTACTCTCATTCATGTGATATATACACATTTTAAACAATATTTTCATTTTACACAGTGTTTTGTCTGAGCCTCTTCAGGTGAGTTCAGGTGCAAGAGTCCGTACCTGTGGTGTCACACTAGTGTTCAAAGACTCTTTGATTTTCGAGAATGTGGATTTTGAATTTTCAGACTAGAAATGCACAACTTGTACTTACATAAAATAAAAGCAAATTACATGTATGTGATGACATTTTCAATTTTAGTAAATTTAGAATTACCTAGGGTGTATCATCTATGAAGGAATTTCCAGAGACACAATTTAATGTGCTCTCATAGGGATATATATATAGAGAGAGATGTAGTTAACTCTCTATATATTTGTCTATCTATATCTACACACACACAGACACACACACACACATATATGAGAAAGAGAGAGAGCAAGAGAGAGATAGAGGTGTGTATGTGTGTATATATGGCCTAGAGTCTGATTTGTGTCCCCAAATGACCTTCAGTGTGGGTCCATCCACTGGGCCCACTAATAGTCCCATCCCTGTAAGACACTGTCTCCTTCCCTCCCAGGAGTCATCAATTGCCAAAAGTTCCTTAGGTTGGGTTGAGATTTCGTACCCTCTTCCCCATGTCTATGCTAAGATTTTAGCATCACAGGTGGGCCAACAACATTGCTCAGTGGGTAAAGGTACTTGCTGCCAAGACTGACCACATGGTTCAATCCCTGGAACTCAGGTAGTAGAAGACAACTGACTCCCACAAGTAGTCCTCTGTCCTCCATAGGCACACTGTGGCAAGAACACATACAATAAATAGATGTAACCAAAGCATTGCAGGTGATTTCAATGTTCAAAAAAGACTGAAAACTACTGTGGCAGGTGAAACTCCAAACTGGAGATAAGAACAATGACAAAATTCCAGTGCTAGAGAGGCTGAAGCAGGAGGATTGCTGAGTCTCAGACCAGCTGAAGCTACATAGCAAAACCCTGTTTCAAAAACAAACAAACAAAACAAAACAGTCATGGCAAAATTTGAAACTTGATGGCTCAGTAATATTAACAGTTTATGTGTGTGGGGTGCAGGCGCATATGTGCCACAGTGTATGTGCAGTCAGAGGACAATTTGGGAGTCAGTCCTTGTTTTCCACCTTGTTTCATGCAGGGTTCTTGTATCCACCCCTGCGCTGCATACTCCCGGCTAGCTGGCCCACCAGCTTCCTGGACCATCTCCAGTCTCCTCTCTGCCTCCCATCTCACCATCTAACTGTAAGAGTGCTGAAATTACAGATGCACACTACATCATCCAGCTTTTTACATGGGTCCCAGGCATCTAAACTCAGGTATCCAGGCTTGCACAGCAAGTGTTTACCCACTAGGTCTTCTCCCTGGCTTCATTAATAATTGTTTTGAGGTGTTGAAGAGATGGCTCAGGAGTTAAGAGCACTGGCTGCTTTGGTTCTCAGCACCTATATGGTGGCTAACAACCATCTGTTACTCCAGTTCCAGAGATTTTGATACCCTCTTCTGACTTCCATGGGCATTGCATGACATGTGTGCACTTATATCCATGCAGGCAAAACACTCATCGACATAAAATAAAATATTAAATTTGTAAACCTTTAAAAAATAATTTTTTGAGATGGCATGTTTCTCAATTGCCCAAACTGACCTCAAACTCAAGATACCCTGTCCCAAATAGATGAGATTACAGGTGTGTGCCACCACACCTGCCTTGTTCAGTGACTTATTTTTGTGACACAAGCTGGAACTCAAGACCCTCCTACTACAGCCTCTTGCAGGTTGGGGTTATATGTTCATACTAGTTGACCCAGGTTTTGCTCAGCACCTTTTTTTAAAAAATAGACCTTTCCTTCATTTTTTTATTACATTTATTTTTAGGGGTGTATGTACATGTGGAATTCAGAAGAAAATGGTGTAGTCAGTTCTCTCCTTCCATGTGGGTTTTGAGGATTGGACTCAGATCATTGGGACTGCTGGCAAGTGCCTTTGCTCACTGAGTCACCTCACCAACCTTCAGCCACTTTAAAAGGAGCCTAATGAGCCAATCAGTTCTACAAGTGAGGAAGTAGACTGAGGACAAACCCTTAAAACAATTGTCCTACTTTAAGATTGACGTGACCTCACTTTTCCCTAGAATGTATAAGGGTTAATTTTATGACCTGTCTAGCTTCAGTCTTTAAAAAAAATTTTGTTATACATATATTTTTTATTTTACATGTATGCGTATTCTGCCTGCATGTATGTAAGTGCACCCTGTTGTGCCATGCCTGTGGAGGCCAGAGAGGAAGTTGAATCCCATTCCCTGGAACTTGAGTTACAGATGGTTGTTAGCTGCCACATGGGCACTGGGAATCAAACCTGGGTCATCTACAAGAGAAGCCTGTGCTCTTAACCACTAAGACATCCCATTAGTTGCTAGCCTAGCAACTAATGGTATGAAACCCCATTTCTACCATACCCACCAAAAATTACAGAAGAAAGGAAAAATAAATTATGCAAAGGAATAAAGCACTGTTCAGAGCGCCTGGATGGACCTAGTGAAGAATATCTGCAACCTGATATGCATTTTTACTTACCACATCAACACTGTCTTGGACACAAAAACTCAAGACAAATTCTCATCCTCAGCTACACTTAGTCATCTGAGGAGCTTTGAAAATAAAGGTGCTGGGGACTAGAGAGATGGCTCAGCAATTAAGATCACTGACTGCTCTTGCAGAGGACCCAAGTTCGATTCCCAGCACGCATATGATGACTAACAACCATCCGCAGCTCCAGTTCCAGGGGATCCAATGTCCTTTTCTGATCTCTGTGGGCACAACATGGGTGCACTTACACACATGCAGGCAATACACTCATACGCATAAAATAAAAATAATATTAATTAATATTAATTATTTTTTAAAAAGAAAATAAAGGTGCTACAGCTGAAGAGATGGTTCAGTGGTTAAGAGCACTGGTTGCCCTTGCAGAAGAACAAAGTTCAGTTCCTAGCACCCACATGGCAGCTAACAACCATCTGTAACTCCAGTTCCAGGAGATCCAGCACCCTCTTCTAGTGTCCACAGGTACTGCATAACAGGGGTGCACTTACACGCATGTAGGCAAAACACTCATACACATAAAAATAAATTGAAAAAGATTTTTTTAAAGAATAAGCTGGACATGGTGATACACACTTGTATTCCCAGAACTCTGGAGGCAGAGACAGGTAGATCTCTGTGAGATGGAGGCCAACCTGGTCTATATAGTGAGTTCCAGGCCACTTAGGGCTACAGAGAGACCCTGTCTCAAAAAAAGTGTGTGTGTGTGTGTGTGTGTCTGTCTGTCTGTCTGTCTGCGTGTGAGCATGCGCATGCTGAGGCCATGCCCAGAATGAATTACACAGAAATATCTGAGGATGTGATGCTCAGGAGCCTGTTCTAAAAGGTCCTTTGGGAATTGCAAAATGGCTCAGAAGATATGATGATCTGAGTTTGATACTTAGGATCCCCATGATAGAAAGAACTGACTCCTGCAAGTTGACTTTGAGTACACAGGCATATGCATACACACACACACACACTCCAAAGAAAGTTTATGGGTTTTTTTTGTTCCATTTCATTTAAATATTTTATTATTTTTATTTTATGTGTACGAATGTTTTGCCTGCATGTATATAAGTGTACCTGTGTCATGCAATGTCCACAGAGGTCAGAAGAGGGCATCAGATCCCCTGGAACTGAAGTTACAGAAGTTGTTAGCCACCATGCAGGTGCTGGGACACAAACCTTAGTCCTTTGAAAGAGGAACCAGTACCTCTTAACCGCTGAACCATCTCTCCAGCTCTGAAGAAAAGTTTTTAAAAGGGAAAATAAATACTGATACTGGAGCTTTTCTCAAAAACAATGAAACTGCAGTTTGAAGCCTAGGTATCAGGATTTTTTTATGGCTCTCCAGTTGATATTGATGCACAACCAAGTTAGCAATCCACTGTCAACAGACCTACTACATACCTTACAGCTGGAAGAGATCACTGTGTACACACTCTTAAAACTCATGAGAATTTATTTACAGCTACTTGGTTACACTGATCCCTAGTTTCCAACCTCAATTTCTACTTTGCTCCCTTAACATATAATATTTGTCAACCAAGTGATCAATTTAGGTGACCAATTTGTCCCAGTGTGCCTGAGATACTCCTGGTTTTAACACTGAAAGTTCCACAGTGTTGAAAAACTAAGGACAGTTGCTCACTGTACAAATGACAGAGTACACAGATTAGAATATAGTAATATAGTATTAGATTGTGTTTTTAAGCCAAATGTGGCAGTGTACACTTATAATCCTGGCATTTCAGAAATGGAAGCAGGACCATCTGGCTTCAAGACCATCCTAGGCTACATATTTCAAGGCCAGCCTGGGATACATGAGACCCTGTCTCAAAACAACAACAAAAATCGAGATTTTCCTTCTAACACCCAATATCTAGATCTTGCTTTCAAAATACTCTTCTCCTGTTTATTAAAAGGAATGAGAGCTCACCAGAAATGGCTGCTTCCAGGATTTGGGCAGGGAAAATATACAATGTCTAATGAATCGGAGAACCTTTTCACAGAGTCCAAGGAAGGAATGGCATGTCTAAAGAACATGAGAGCCAGACAAAGGGCCTTCCGCTGGCCAAACTGGTAAAAATTAGAACATAAAAAATGATTTATCCCACTGTAAAACACTGAATACACATAAGAAAAACACTGAATCGAGTGATCATAAAAAACTGCCCATTGGGCTGGAGAGATGGCTCAGCGGTTAAGAACACTGACTGTTCTTGCAGAAGACCTGGGTTCGAATCCCAGCACCCATATGGTAGCTAACAACTGTCTGTAACTCCAGTTCCAGGGGATCCAACAGCCTCTTCTGTCCTCTATGGGTATTGCACGACATGGGTGCAGTTACCTACATGCAGGCATAACACTCATACACATAAAATAAAAATAATAATAAAGAATAATTCATAAAAAAACTGTTCATCACTGCAGTTAAGTATTGTGTCAACTTCTTAGCATAAAAATTGGTATTCAGGGTAAAGTGGGAGGCTCAGAAGTTCAACATCACTCTCAGTTGTATAGCAAGTTTAAAGCCAGCCTGGGCTACATGAGACTCTGTCTCAAAAATAGTTGGTGGTTAAAGGAAAGAATTAGATGTTATTTGGGGGCTTTTTGAGACACAGTCTCCTTGTAGCCCTAGCTACAAGGATGGCCTTGATCTCAGAGATCATCTGCCTCTGCCTCTTGAGTGCTGGGATTAAAGGTGTGCACTACCATGCCTGGTCCAAGAATTAGGTATTTAGTTTACCTTTTTGGAAACAGTAATGCATAGTACACAGATGAGGAAAAACTCATCTTTATAGAAGATTGGCATCCAGTAAACAAAACTGAATAGTGGGGCTGGAGAGATGGCTCAGTGGTTAAGAGCACAGGCTGCTCTTGCAGAGAAACCAGGTTTGAGTCCCAGTACCCATATGGTGGCAAAGAACTGTCCGTAACTTCAGTTCTGGGGGATCCAACACCCTCTTCTGGCCTCCACAGGCAATGGGTGCACCTAGCTATATGCATGTAATATACTCATACACATAAAATAAAAAGAAATTTTTTAAAAACCCTGAATAGTGGATTTAGGAAATCAATACTTTGTAGCTTCTAAATTATGAGTTTTAGAAAACAAATATTAAAAGTTAAAAAGTAGGTCAGGAAGGAGTCATCACTGGATGTTAAAATCTTAAGACATTACTGATAAACAATTCTGTTTTAGATCATTTTCTGCTAGTTTGGGGGTACTTTTTTTAAACAAAATTCACATTTTATTTAAATTGAAATAAACTATACAAAATTGATTTTATTCACCAAAAATAACAGCAATATTTTCTATATTACTTTTTAGATAAACCACAAAACATTAATTTTTGTAGGTTCTGCTTATAAATCAAGACAAGACAGTAGATATAATCGTGGTTTAAAAAAAAACAGAAGAAAACAGACAAGTCAGTTGCCTGTATGGATGGCCTCTGGGTCTGTTATGACCATGAAGCAGAAGTCAATATACCTGCTGAGAAGCTTTTGAAAGTGTGGGCTCAACAAAGGAATGTATTCAGCAACAACCAGATGTGGAATGACAGCTCCAGGCTCTGCCATTCAATCTGTAACTCGTTCCTTTGAGTTCCTTTCATACATACAAAAATCTACACTGAAATCTGCTTGGTGAGCTCACCACCACCTCTCTGCTAATTTCTGTAACTATCCATTACACAGCTGTTTTTGTTGTTGTTGCCTTTTGCATTTTCAGTGCTGAGGAATGAACCCAGGGCTTGCACATCCTAGGCAAGTGCTCCCACGACTAAGCTACATCCCCTTTCCTTGTTTTTTGAGACAGGGTCTCACTATGTAGCCCAAGTTGGCTTAAAACCTGTGACCCTCCTGCCTCCACCTCCAAAGTGCTGCTATTACAGATTTTAAATATCATACTTAAAGCTCCTACTAGTCAAAAGTCAATAGTGGACTTCTGTCTAACAAATTATAAAATGCATTCCTCCCTTCCATTCCTTCTCAAAATTGATTTCTTCGAAGACCTGATAATTCCTGACAACTGGATCCACAATGATGTTTTATCTAAAATGACTTTAACTGAAACAATTCTAGAGTGCCACTAGCAGACAGCCCCAAGGTGAATTTTGGCACTCAAAATGCCATCCTCTGGAAGAGCAGGTAATGAAAGCGTAAGAGTTCAAACAGGGGCCATTTAAGTAAGAAATTGCCAATGACTAATGTATTCAACTGGAGGCCTATCAGCAAGGTATTCAGTGATTAAGTGGCCTATTATTACATCTTACAGCTTTTCTTCCAAATGCCAAATATAAGACAAAACCCATCCTAAAAAGTCTCTTAGGTATTTTCAATGGTTTCTGAATTATTTGTAGGAAGCTCTGATTTATTTGTATAGAGTTTGATGTATGTGTCCACCATTAAATCCAAATCATGTTTTATATCAAAATTTATGTTAAGCAAAGCCAAATTACTTGGCCTCTAGTCTGTCAAAGTGTTCCACAAGTATGCATTGAGACACTTTCATCCATTTTCATAGTGCTCATTCTCCACCTTCATTACCGGGAGAACACACAGGACCTTCAGCAAAGCATACACGTTAGGAAAAAAACTTGAAATTGGCAGATGGAGGGCTTCATAAAATGGTGGATGGCAGCTCTATATTTTTGCCTCTGTGTTTCCACTTGATACTCCAACAGTGCAGCTCGGCTGAGAGCATGTCCAGATTGGGTAAGTCACTTCTGTACATGTCAGCATGATGTTCCTCTGACGTGTTGAATTTGAGCTGTCCCATGACTGAGGGCGCCAGAGACAAGCACTTCAGAGCTTTGAGGTGCTGTTCAGAAAATATATCTTTAAGTTCCTGAATAATATGCTGCACTGTTGGAACACTGAGGCTTTCTTTATAGTAACTCTCAGAGGTTAGCTGAGATTCTAGGGAATTTCCCTGGGAGTTTCATTTGAATGTCAAGTTTGGTTGCTAAATTTGTGGCTTCTTCAAACCAAAACTCATGATAAACTTCAATGTTTTCCATCACCTCGTTGAGGGAATGCAGTACTGCAGTCAAACTACTGGCTGCAAAGAAGACATCAGAAGTTTGTCCCTGGAGATTCTTCCGAAAGGCCCTTGTAAAAGATAAGACATTTTTAAGAACAACAATGGTAACAATGAAGTCAAAATCCGTCACTGCACTACAGAGCACAAATGCTCGGCCAGCTATACAGTTGTTCCGTATTTGTGTCGTTGTTTATTCCAACTAAACATAAAACAATTGCTTGTAGGAGGTCCACCAGAACTTCAAAAGCGTCGTGCCTGCCAGACCACTGAGAATGGCAAATTTCTTTCTGTTCCTTACCCCATTCTTCACTATTCTGAAAAAGAACAGAAATTACATTGTCAAGCTCTAAAAGCAGCTGTGGTGATCGACGGAAAAAAGAACAAACTTCCTCAACTGTTTGTAGAGCAACCGATACCTCCATCACAGGGATGGACTTCACCAAGCACGAATTTAAGGCATAGGAGGAACAGAGTGTGTAGACAGCTTGGAAATATTTCTCTAAAAGTGTCCACGCAACAACTTTCGTCTTGGAAGAAAATCCGCTGGAGACTATGTAAGTCTGGCCACAACAATACTCCATATTTAGTCCCATTTCTCGGTTATTGTGGTGTGAAAATTCACAGCCAGAATCTCTGTATCAGCCTTATATGGCAGAAAGCCCACAAACTCCTCTCTCAGGTTCTGAGACTGGTCCACAAACCTCACCAGCACAGGCAGGTGCTCTTCCCCTGCTATGTCCACCACATCATCCATGAAAATGGAGAAGTGCGAGTCTCTCACCTCTCTAAGCGTTTCCTCCCAGGTGCAGCTCTCATAGATCTCCAGCATCTGCTTCTGCTGGGTTTTAGAACAGAATAATGTGTTGACTGCTATGGTCTCAAAGCGTTTTCTCAAGATCTCTTCACCAGAATTTATCCAGCATTCCAGAAGTGCCTGAAAGTTATCGGGAGTAAAGAGACCCTCTGGGATCTCTTCGGCCTCATGCCCATGCAGAAGTATGTTTTATTTTTCCGAGAGAGTCAAAATTTCAAAAACAGATTTTAGGTACTCCTTGTTTTCCTTCTCTTCAAGGGTTGAAGGCAAAATGTTCCCATGCTGCTGGTTACCCCCTTCTGCACTGGGGCTCTAAGCATTGCTGTTAGTTTCATGTTCTTGTTAAGAAGTTTCATCAATATTTTTCTGTTTCAGTGTCCTGATTTCATCTTCACTCAATTCTTTTATTAGTTTTCGGTGTCTGCAATGTGGATTATTCAAATGACTGGTAAGATCAAATATTGTTGGTATTGCATTATCTCGAAGAACTGTCCTATATATTATAAGGACTCTCCCAATGACTTCACAAGTATCTGCTTCAATTAATTTTGAGAAATAAAATAACCCAATCATTCTTTAGTTTTCTGATGCCTCTGCAAAATGTATAGTTCCACAGATCACAGAGGTCTCAAAGTGTTTGGCACATAGTCAATAATGTTTATTTAGTTGATAAGGTGTTCTATCTTCTAAGTCTGCTGTCCTACATGTCTCAATCCACTTCTGGCATCTGGCCGGATCCCGCGGGGGCCTGAAGAAGGCCAGATTGGGACTGCGTGCTCTTCTGCGCGCAGTTGGGAGCCCTGCAGAAGTTCGGCATGGTCATCGGGCCGCTGGCCGGTCCAGCCCTCCCCTCCCCGCCACCTCAGGGCAGCCCCGCCGCCCCGTGAGGCCAGGGAGGGGAGCCAGGCTGGCTGGCAGGCAGGCAGGGCCTCGAGCGGAGGAGGGGCAGGAGGGGCACACTGGCGGAGGCCAGGCTGGGGACGCGGCTCCACCGTCGCCGCCGCTGCTGCACTTCCGGCCCGCCCGGGGATGCTGCCGCCTCTTTTCGGGGGTACTTTTTATTTGTCTGCTTGCTTATCGAGACAGGGATTCATTTTGTAGCTGCCGACCCAGATATATGTAACCCAGACTGGCCTTGAACTCACAGCAAGCCTGTTGTATCAGCCCCCCAAGTACTGAGATGACAGGTATGAGCCTCCAAGCCCAGTTTCCTTCTAATGTTTTTTTAATGGATATTTATTGTACTGTGTAGTATGTGTATTTCTGTATACTATGTTATTCTGACATCTTGACAGACCTTTCTGGCTGAGCAGATTCTTCCCCTCCTAGAGCCAGTCAGTTCTTAGAGACAGCGAGGCCTCATTGAGAAGATGTATATATTAGTCAGTTTTCCATCACTGAAACAAAATGCCTAAGATTGCCAGGTGCAGTGGGTGGCACCCGCCTTTAATCCTAGGATAAGAAACTTGAAGAAGACAGGTGTGTTTGGCCTCACGTTTTTTTGTTTTTGGTATTTTTGAGACAGGGTCCCCCTGCAGCCCCAGCTGGCCTGGAACTCACTGTGTTGATCAGGCTAGTCTCAAACTCACAGAGATTCCCCTGCCTCTGTCTCCTGAGTGCTGGGATTAAAGGCATGTGCCACCACCGCAGCTGCGCTCACATCTTTGATTCACAATCTTAGAACCATTGCTTTGGGGCCTACAGTAAGTCAGATCATCATGGCAGAAAGCACATGGTGGAAAAAAGCTGATCAGCTCCAGGGGCAGCCAGCAAGTAGAGAGAGACAGAGGAAAAGGTAGGGATCACAATATCCCTTTCACAGGCATACTGCTAATAATGATCTTTCTTTCATTAGGCCCTACCACCTGAAGGCCCCACTACCTCCCAACAGTGCATAGCCTGACAATAATCTTTTAACACTTGGGCCTTCAGAGAACATTTCAAATCCAAACTACAATGCCCTTCATGAACAAAACAACCAATTCAGAGTCATATCTCATCCTCTAACTGCCCTGTATACTCCAGGAGGCAATATTCCTCTACCTTAAGTATCATCAGGCCAGGTACCAACTAGAGATCTCCCCTATAGCTCAAAGCCTGCCAAAACTGCTCAGACTCTAGATAGTCATAAACTTTTTACCTTGCCCTGCCTTTCCTGAGGAAACCCTAAAAAAGGGCATGGCCCAAACCTTTCCTTTCTGGTTTTGTTGTTGTTGTTGGACAGGGTCTCCCTAGTCACAGCCCGCCTGGAACCAGGGTGTCCTTGATCTACCAGAGATCCACCTGCCTCTGCCTCCCGAGGGCTGGGATTAAAGGAGCATGTCACCACGCCCGGCATCAAACCTTTCCCTCCTATCTGCCTTCTGCCTCCTGATCACATTGGTGTCTTCCCTATTTGGACCTGAATCATGTGGCATTCCTCCTACCTCTAGGACTGTATCTATATAATGGGTTGTGTTCTTAAACTTTGTGTGTCTTCCGGTTGCTGCACCTGACTGGCCATCTCACAAAAGAATGCACATTAGCCTGGAGAGGTGGCACACACCCACAGTCCCAGCATTTGGGAGGTAAAGGCCAGCCTTAGCTACATAAGGAGCTTGACGCCAGCTACCTGGGGATATACCTCTTTTGTTAGTGTTTGCTTAGCACACACAGAGCCCTGGGGTCAATTCTCCATCATGGCATTAAACCTGGGTATATTTGCATACACCTGTAATTGAAGCAGTAAAGCAGAACCCAGGAGGCAGAGGCAGGAGGAATATCAGAAGCTCAAGGTCATTCTTAGCTACACAGTAACTAGGAGGCCAACCTGGGACTACATATGACCCTTTATTTAAACAGGTCCATCATTTCCCAGCACCCAAATGGCCGCTAACAACTGTCTATAACTCCAGTTCCAGGGCATCCAACACCATCTTCTGACCTCTCTGGGTACTGCACATACATGGTACTGCACATACCTAATGCATGCAGAAAAAATACTCATACACATAAAATAAAAATAAATGCAGTGTCCTTCCCATTTCAGTAGCCATAAATTGCCAAAAGTCCCTTAGATTGGGTTGGGATTTCATACCCACTTCCTCATGACTAGACTGGGATTTTGTCCGGTTTGAGCTTTCATGGGACTTACGCATGCTGTCACCATTGCTGTGAGTTCATATGAGTAAATGACCAGCTGTCTGGAAGACTTTGTTTCCTTGTGTTCATTCACCCCCTCTGGCTTTTACAATCTTCCCCCTCCTCTTCCACAATGATTCCTGAGCCTTGGGAGGCAGTTTTGAAATAGGTGTCCTTTTCAGGGATAAGCTCTCTGTAGCCTCTTGTTCTCTACACATTGGCCAATTGTGGGTTTCTGTGTTAATCACCATCTGCTGCATAAGGAAACTTCTCTGGTGAAAGTTGAGAGATGCATTCATCCTATGTGTAGAGGTTGCACTGAAGATGTGTCACTTAGGCTAAGCATCTCACAGACACTTATTCTCTGCGTGTGACCAGTTTTGGAATTCTGTAATAGTCTCCATCTGTTGCAAAAAGAAGCTTCTTTGATGAGAGATGAAAGGTACAATGGTCTGTAACTATGAGGATGCATATTTAGAATGAAGTAAGAAATTACATTGCTCCAGGGACGTGGCAAAAGTAGGTTTTTCTTTTTCTCTAGAACCTATGATCTCGAGCCATTCGTATTTGGCTGGGTTAATAGTACCACCCATGAGTTCACTCCCATTAAGTAGGGAGTCTAATTCCAATTAGACAGCAGTTGATCATTCTCAAGATAAAAGTATCACTACTGAACCAATAGCAATTATTTGCTGGGCCAGTCGTTGTTTATGAGGCTTTACAGCTGGATGGACCCACACGGAAGGGCATTTAGAACAAAAATTAGTGGGGGGAGGTGTGGCCAGGGGAGGAGAGCTAAATACCATCAAACTACATTGTATGAAAATCTCAAAAATTCAGTAAGAAATAAAATTAAAAAATACCCATCATGTATACCCACAAGTTTTAACAGCTACATTCTTTAGAGAAGCCAGGTAATTAGAGGCATTAAGGACTAAGGAGAAACAAAACTGAAGTCTGGCAATGCTTGCTAACTTCTACATCTTCTACACATACATACAAGCAATACTAGATGGACTCAGTAGGTTATTTATATATATATAATTGTTAAATTATTATTTTTTATAATTGTTAAATTATTAAAGAAGCAACAGCCATGAAATTGAGAGGGAGTGAGGTGATGGAAGAAACTGGATAGGGGAGACTGAGGAGTAGAAATATCATCAATACAGTATTCATGCATGAGATCCTAAGTTTTAATTATTTTTTTCTTTTCTAAATTAATTTTATTTTATTTCAGTAGTAGTTTAAATTATTATTTTTTATAATTGTTAAATTATTAAAGAAGCAACAGCCATGAAATTGAGAGGGAGTGAGGTGATGGAAGAAACTGGATAGGGGAGACTGAGGAGTAGAAATATCATCAATACAGTATTCATGCATGAGATCCTAAGTTTTAATTATTTTTTTCTTTTCTAAATTAATTTTATTTTATTTCAGTAGTAGTTTTTTTAATTATCTTAAAAAAATATTCAAAACAATCTAAATCATTAGGCAAGTATCCAAGGACAATTCCAGAGTTGAAAAAAAAATCATATACTAGAGAAGGGTGAATACAGTCAGCTTCAATATATACTCTCTTATAGTACATCTGGATTACCATAGGATTCTGGTGCTTTCTTCCCCATAGTACATAGTGCAATTCTAGATATTCAGTCTCTCCTTTGAGAATTCCCTAACCCTGAGGGTCTCTCTAATGACCAATTCTCTTTCTATAGGTAAGAGATAAATGATACTATTGTTCCTAGAGACAACCACATTTTCTTTTTTAGTTTTTTTTTTTAATTTAAAAAATGTTCTTACTTGTATGAATGTTTTGCCTGTATGTACATAAGTGCACCCATGTTATACAATTCCCATGGAGGTCAGAAGAAGGCATCAAGGCTTTGTATACCCTGGAACTGGAGTTCTAAGCAGTTGTTAGCTACCATGTCGGTCCTGGGAACTGAACCCAGGTCCTCTACAAGAGCAGCACATACTGTGAACTGTAGAAGGAAAGATCAGGCAGGGTACTGGGAGTGTATAGGAAGCAGGTATTTTTTTTTTAGGCTGCAGCCTAGTCTGGCAGGCTCAAGCCCCAAAATCTGGATCCTGAACAGAAGTAGCACATATCTTTTATATCTTAGGCATTGGGTTACAGTGAGAAAAAATTTACATACTGATTGGCTATCAGTAAAGTCTCAAAATCACACAAATTATTATAAATTTAGAAAAGAATAAAAATGTTTAAAAAAAATCTCCTGTCTGAAAGTCTCTGCAGAAGTCTCCCCTGAGGGAAATAGAAAGAGGAGCCATAGGCACTGGGTGGCCAATACGGGGTGACTGCCAGCACTCCAACCACAAAGCCTGTCAGCAAACATCCTGCAAATTGGTATAGATGCACAAAGAGAGAGAAAACAAGGATTGCAATTCTTATTTTCCTTGACTATTCTATCAGGCATTATATGTAGACATCATAACCACTGAGTCATCTTTCCAGCCCCCATAGTCTTTTAGTTTTTTGTTTTTTTTTTATCTCTGTTTGTTTTCAAGACAGGGTCTCATTATGTAACCCCAGCTGGCCTGGAAATCACTATGTAGACCAGGCTGGAGTCAATCTCCTAGAGATCTGCCTACCCTTGCCTCCAGAGTACTGGGATTAAAGTGTGCACCACCACACCTGGTGGGTTTTTTTTTAATTATGTGTATTATGTGTGTGTGTGAGCATGGGTTTGTGCATTTGAGTGCAGTGAAAGCCAGAAGAGGACATAGGATCCTCTGGAACTGGAAGTTGTAAGTCACATGATGTGGGTACCAGGAATTGACCGCTGGTCCTCTGCAAGAGCAGTATGCACTCTTAACTGCTGAGCCATCTATCTAGCCCCAGAGATAACCATATCTTCAAGGGCATTCTCGAAGCCTCAAAGCTACCCAGTAATCATTTCATAACATTCTCTGCTCACTCTTGCTCTCTCTTTCTCTCTCTCTCTCTCTCTCTCACTCTCTCTCTCTCTCTGTGTGTGTGTGTGTGTGTGTGTGTGTGTGTGTGTTTGTCCCTGTCCCTATGCATGTTTGTGCCACTATGGTCAGTGTTTCATGTGAGTGCTAGGGATCCAAACTCAAGTTCTTGCACTTGTACAATAAGCATTTTACCCTACTAAGCCATCTCCCCACACTCTTGCTCTGCTTTGTATAAAGCTCAACTTGGTTCCAGTTCTTAAAAACATCTGAAAGGGGCTAGGGATGTAGATCACTTGGTAGATTGCTTGCCTGTCATATGTGAAACCTTGGCTTTGATCCCCAGCACTGCATAGAAGTGGGTATGGTGGCATATGCATGTTATCCCTACACTCATGAAGTGGAAGTAGGAGGATCAGAAGTCCAGTGTCATCTTCAGCTCCATGGTGAGCCGAAGGCAAGCCTGTGCTGGGTGAGATGCTATCTCAAAAAAATAAATTGCAAGTGTTAAAATCCCAGAGCAAGCTGGGTGTGGTGATGCACGCCTTTAATCCCAGCACTCGGGAGGCAGAGGCAGGAGGATATCTGTGAGTTCAAGGCCAGCCTGGACTACATAGTGAGTTCCAGGACAAGACCCTGTCACAAAAGACCAAAAAAAAAAATCCCAGAGCAAATATACAGACCCCATTCAATATGAAATTATTGAAGTAGCCTGCCCCTCAGACCCCCTCCCTGTCCTCTGAGAAAGAGCTGCCCTCCGCCTGACTCTGGAAATCCCCTCCATTGTTCAAATCCTTTCCTGGTTCTTCTGTTTATGGTTACTATAGAAATCCCCTGCCCTACAGTTTTTGTGCTTTTTTTTAAAAGCCCTGCATTTCCACGGCTCTGAGTTGCAGTGTAGCTCCTGAGCCTGCCTACGTCCCTGGCCAGTAGGTTTCAATAAAGCAGTTAAGTTCTCCTGAGTCTCAGTGTCTGAGTGGTCAATTCAGGGAATTTTTTGGACCCCGAACATTATTACCAGCTGTGAAAAAAGCAGTTAGCCCCCAAATATAAGCAGAAATAAGATGGAGGGTACAAGATTATTAATTGAGACGATGCTAAGTAAATGGCAAAAGGAAAAAGCAGCACAAATCCAGGTTCAAAGAGTTGGGAGTACCAAAACTCGGCAAATTCGAATAATCCCAAGGGACTATGACAGCTAAGGTTCAATCTGACTCAAAAAAGGAGGCTTGCGATATTCTTCCTGTTCATGATTCAAAGACTGTCTTCTCAGGGTCTGCAATGCAGAAATATGACAAACCTGGACGTTTCTGAAACTTCCGCCTTAACAAACAGCCTGTAGTCTTCTAGGAGGCTGCTTATCGAGTGAAGAGGAGGACCAGCTCACAGTGTAGAGTGTGGGGAAACAAATCCACAGGTACAGCTTGTCTCAGGACAAAAGGCTCTCCTAGAAGCTTCTTAGCAGAGTTTGGAGGACAACACAGCCTGTAGAAATATAGAATATCAGGTCACAGAAACAGAAGCAACTATGGGAAGGCAATTATTTAAAATGGAAGTCCTTCCTCTGCATTCTCACAGCCCCATGTTTCTCATAACCACTGCTCATAGTTCATATTGCTATTTTACTTCTCTATCTTCCTCACTGGAGTACAGAAGCTCCTCAACTTATGGCCCAACAAAGCCATTATAAGCTGAAAATATGAAATTAAAATGCAGCTAAGGGACTGGGGGGACAGCTTCACTGGCAAAAACCTGATTTTGAGCCCCAGAATCCACAGAAAAATGCCAAGTGTGTTGACACATGCTTAAAATCTATTACGAGAGAAGCAGAGACAGGTGGATCCCTGGGGCTCACTAGCCAGCCAACCTAGCCTACTAAGTGAAACCCAGGCCAGTTAGAGATCCTATCTCAAACAACAAGATGGATGGTTCCTCTGAAACTGTCCTTTGGCCTCTACCCATGTGTGTCCACAACCACACACGTGTGCATGCACACACATAAAATTCATTTAATAAGCTGGGGGTATGCTCAATCTTGAATTAGAATACATGATTAGTATCCACAAATTACTATGAGCCCCAGCACACGCACACACACACACACACACACACACACACACACACACACAAACCAAATATACCTAACTTATCAAATATCACAGCTTAAGTCCTTTTTTTTTTTTGAGACAGGGTCTCCCTGTAGCCCCAGCTATCCCAGAATTCACTATGTAGACCAGGCTGGCCTTGAACTCACAGAGATCCACCTGCCTCTGCCTCCCCAGTGCTGGGATTAAAGGTGTGCACCACCACTCCCGGCAACAGCTTAAGTTCTTAAGGCCTTAAGGCATGTACCACTAAACTTTTCTTCAATGGCTGTTCCAATTTATACCCAAACAGCACATTCTTTTTTACTATATTTTTCTCCCATATGTATATAGTATCTTATCAAAATCAAGCTGCGTTGTCCTTTTGAGGCCATGCTGACTGCTGTGCTCAGTGTGTTGACAGAATTCTAGGTTTGCTCTTAATTTTGATATTTTGTTATTTTGATATTTTTGTTTGATATAATGAATATCTTCATTTGAGTCAAAATAAAATAAAAAAGGTAGACAATGCAATTTCCTTTCATGTCTCACACGTTCCTAATTCTTTCTAAACAGAGATAATTGTTATCAGTTTTTTTTTTCTGAAGGGAGGGAAATCTTTTGTTATTTAACTTTTTAAGACAGCACACAAATTAATGAGCTTCATTATGGTATTTTCTTACCTATGTATCATGGTTTTTCTCATTCGCTCTCCTCCCTCACTGCTTTTCCCTATGCCTCCTGTCCCTCTGGCTGATGCACTTCCTTTCCCCCAGATAGTCCTCCCGCCCCCGCTTATTCCATTACCCATTCTTCCCCATCCCCTTTCTCTTCTGCCCCTCTTATGATGCCCTCTCTATTTCATGATGTACACACAAATATACATACATATGCACAAATATATATAATTTTAAATCTAGGTTCTACATATGAGGGAAAATTCCTAGTAGCTGTCTTTCAAAGTCTGGCTTATTTCACATAATAATAACATAATAATATCCAAGATTCATTCATTTTCCTGGAAATGTAATTTCATTTTTTAGATAAATTTTATTTTTAATTATGTGCATGTGAGAAGTACCCTTGGAGGCCTGAAGCTAGAATTATAGATTTCTTGTGCCACACACATGAAAAGTAAAGACAACACACAGAAAGGAAAAATAATTTCAACTCATGTATGGGAAGAGATTTGTTTCTGAAATATAGAACTCTTAAAACTGAATAGTAAAATTAAAAGTTTACATAAAGATATGACTCTTGTGTAAACTGCAAATAAAGATTTACAACTGACTGAAAAAGAGCCTTGGAATGTAGCTCAGTTGGAGAAGTCCTAGCCTAGCATACACAAAGCCCTGTGTTTGATCTGCAGCACTGCATCAATGGGATATGGTGATGCAGACCATTAAACTTAGCATTCAGGAGATGGAGGCAGTAGATCAAAAGTCCAATGTCAACCTTGGCTATATAGTGAGATGCAGGCCACCTTGAGCTACATGAGACCCTATCTCCAATGAAAAGGTCCAAAACCCTCAAAAAACTCACACACACACATACACACACACACACAATCAAAATCATTAGCCATTGGAGAAAATGCAAATAAAACAGTAACGAGACACTACTTCTTACCCACTACCATTATTTTTTCTTTAAAAGGCAGTAACAAAGGCATAGGATGTAGCTCCGTGGAAAAGCACTTTCCTAGCGTACAAGAGGTTCTGGGTTTGATTCCCAGCATTACAAAAATAGAAAAGAAGATGGTAACAAGGGTTGGTGAGGATACAGAGCAAATGTAGAGAAACTGGAATTCTCATATACTACTATTGGGAATGTAAGACAGGGTAGCTGCTTTGGAAAACAGATTAAAGTTTTTCAAAAGGTTAAAGTAATTCCACTCCTAGGACTTTATCTAAGATAAACAAAAACTTGTACATGACAATTCATCACATTATTTATAAAAGCCAAGAGGCAGAAAGAGCACAAATGACCATCAACCCATGAGTAGATGAATAAGAGGTAGTATATCCGTACAATGGAATCATATTCCTTTTTAATGCCAAAGTACGAAGCACTGATGCTACATGTTAAAAGATAGAGGAACCACGGTTGGAGAGATCTCTCAGTGGTTAAGAGCACTGGCTACTGTTGCAGAGAACCTGGGTTTGGTTCCTAGTACGCACATAGCAGCTAACACCCATCTGTGACTCCTGTTCTAGGGACCTAACGCCCTCTTTTGGCCTGTATGGGCATTGCATGCATGGGTGCACCTACATACATGCAGGCAAAACACTTATACACACAAAATAAAAAATTTTTTTGGTCTTTTTGAGATAGGTTTCCCTGTAGCCCCAGCTGGCCTGGAACCCACTATGTAGACCAGGCTGGCCTTGAACTCACAGAGAGCCACCCGAGTGCTGGGACTAAAGGGGTGCACCACTACGCCCGGCTATAAAATAAATTTTTTAAAAAATAAGAGAACATGAAATTGGAAAGGGAATATGTTGGGGGAGGGGGTCTCATTGGTGTTAAAGTGAAGGAATAGAGGGTAGATATAATCCAAATGCATTGTATATGTCTATGAAATTCTCAAAGAATTATACATGTACTTTGTTGCTGTTGCTGATTTTAGACAGGGTCTTTCTGGGTAGCCTGGACTGGCCTCAAACTCATAATCCTCCTGCCTCATTTCCAGAGTGCTGGGATTATAGGCATGTGCCACCAAGCCCAGTTTCAATACACATTTTTGTTGTTGTTTGATTTGGTTTTTATTTGTCTTGTTTTGTTTTGTTTGAGGATGGAGTGTCACACCACAGCCCTGGCTGGCCTGAGAGAGATCTACCTGCCTCTACCTCCCAAGTGCTGGGATTAAAGTCGTCTACCATCATGCCCTGCTCAAAATACTTTTAATATACATTTTCATTGTCCTGGGGGAGGCAGGATCATCTCATAGTTCATGAATGTATTTATAATATTTCCTTTTCGTAACTTTTGTTCATTTTCCAACTGAGCAATTGTCCTGTTTCTTACTGACTTTCAGGACTTTCTTACAGACTGAGGAAAAAAGTCTGTAATATTTACCATAAATTTTTTCCAGTTGTGTGCTGTTGTCTGACATTGCTTCTGGTGCTTTATATCATGTAAAAGTTCTGGATTTCTCTCCATGATTTTATTGAGATACAATTCAATACCACATAATTTACCTGTTTATATAGTTCAATGCTTGTTAGTATATTCAGAGCATGTTTCTATCACCACCAGCAATTTTGAAACCTTAGCCCAGTAAGATCCCATGCATCTCTTAACAGTCACACCCCATTTGGATCCCACACCCACAGTGGTCCTAGGTAGCCACAAATCTGTTTCTATAGACTTGCCTATTCTAAACATTTCCTATAAACAGAATCATTTAATATGTTCTCTCTCTCTCTCTCTCTCTCTCTCTCTCTCTGTGTGTGTGTGTATGTGTGTGTAGTTGTGGGTGTTGTATCATGTGCACCTGTGTATAATGGTGCACTTGCCCATGCAGAAACATGTGGAGGCCAGGGGGCGATGAGTCATCTCTCCAGCTTCCCATGAATATATTTTTATGTGGTCAAAATTAACAGCCTTTAATGAATTTAATAGATATTTCTTGAAGAAATATACTTGGCCAATAAATATTTGAAAAAGTGTTCAACATTCTTTGCAATCACGGAAATGTAAATTAAAACTGCTATGAGGTTTTATCTCACTCCAGTCAGAATGGCTAGCATCATGAAAACAAATGATAGTGAGGATGTAGAGAAAAAGGAATCCTTATTCACTACTGGTGGGAGTATAAACTAGTACAACTATTATTGAAATCAATGTGGAAGTTACTCAAAAACATAAAAACAAAACCAGCATATGAATCAGCCATCCCAATCCTAGGTGCATACTTAAAGGATTCTAAGTCAGCATACCATGGAGATACCTACATATCAATGTTTACTGCAGCTCTATTCACAATAGTTAGGAAATGGAAACAACCTAGATGTCTACCAAGAGATAGATTAAAAAGGTGGTACAGGGTAGGGGAGATGAGTCAATGGGTAAAGTGCTTGCCACTCAAGCATGAAGACCTGGCTTTGGATTCCCATCACCCATATAAAAGCTGGCTGTGGCAGCACAGGTCTATAACCCCAGTGCTGGGGTATAGGAGTGGAGAAAGGTGGATCCCAGGGGCTTGCTGGCTAGTCAGTCTAGCTGAAAAGATACACTCCAGGTTCAGTGACCCTGTCACAAAAAATAAGGTGAAGGAGTGGTGAAATGGTTCAGAGGGTTAAATGATCCTTGCCACCAAGCTGGATGACCTGAGTTTGATCCCCAGGACCCACATGGTAGGAGAGAACCAACTCCCCCAAATTGTCCTATGACCTCCAGACGCGTGCACACACAAAAATAAAGAAGGGGGGGAGAAAAGAAGGACAGAGAGAAAAGAAAGAAAAAGAAGGAAATAAACAAAGATTTTAAAAAATAAGGTGGAGGCTGGGTATGGTGGCACACACCTTTAATTCTAGCACTCAGGAGGCAGAGGCAAGTGGTTCTCTGAGATCACAGCTAGCCTGGTCTTCATAGGGAGTTCCAGGTCAGCTGGGGCTACAAGGAGACCCTGTCTCAAAAAAAAAAAAAAAAAGAAAGAAAGAAGAGAGAGAGAAAGAGAGAGAAACCAAAAGCCAAACCAAATAAATAAGATGGAAAGCAATAAAGACACTCATTGTTGACCTATGACTTATACATGCATATACACACACAAAAATAAATAAATAAATATAAATAAAGTAAAAATTTTATTCCGTGCTACAGAAATATAATAATTATAATTGGCCACTGTGCAGAGAGCAAGAGGCTGTAGAGTGCTTATTCCTGAATAGCACACCTATTTTAAATGTCTGCCTCTGAAGGATCAGGGATCATTGTGGTAGAGGGGGGAGAAAGATTCTAAGAGCCAGAGGCGGTGGATGACCACAAGGAAACAGAATTTTTCAGACAGCTGGTCAGTTACTCATATGAACGCACAGCTATTAACAGTAGGCGTAACTCCTATGCAAGCTGAAATCAGACAAAAACACAGCCTAGATAAGGGGAAGTGGGTAAGAAATCCCAACCAAACCAAAGAACTTTTGGCAGTTGATGACTGCTGGGAGGGGGAACGATAGTGTCTTACAGAAATGGGACTCTTGGTGGGCCCAATGGATGGATCCACACTGAAGGACACTGGGGGACACAAATCATCTCTCTAGGCCATATTATATATAAGAGAATACATTAAATTGGGCGGGGGCAGTGGGGGGAGGAATGGATAGGGGAGGGGATCTAAATGCCATCAAACTATATTGAATGAAAATTGTAAAAATTTAATAAAAAATAAAATTTAAAAAATGAAAATGGATGAAACTGAAATCATTGTTAAGCAAAATAAGCCAGGGGAGGGAGGGAGGGAGGGAAGGAGGGAGGGACTGAGACAGAAGGAAGTGGGAAGGAAAAAATGAGAGTGGAACATCCTAATAAACAGAGAGGGGGGAACATCTCTGAGAGGAGGAAGGGGATCAGCAAATGAGAGACTGAGGGGCTGGAGAGATGGTTCAGCAGTTAAGAGCACTCGCTGCTCTTGCAGAGGACCTGGGTTTGGTTCCAGCACACACATGGTAGCTAACAACTGTCTCTAACTCCAGTTCCAGGGGATCTAATGCCCTCTTCTGACCTCTGTGGACATTGCATGACATGGATATACTTATATACATGCAGGCAATATACTCATATATATATATAATTAAAATAATAAATAAAATATTTTAATAAAACAAAAGGGGGAATGAGGAAACAGGAGCACAATGGGGGGTACATAAGAACAAAGCATAATGATATATGTATGAAAATAGCACAACAAAATAAACATAAGGAACAATTTTAAAAATTAGGGCTGGAGCCAGGGGTGGTGGCACACACCTTTAATCCCAGCACTTGGGAGGCAGAGGCAGGCGGATCTTTGTGAGTTCCAGGACAGCCTGGTCTACATAGTGAGTTCCAGGACAGCTAGGGCTACAAGGAGACCCTGTCTCAAAAAAAAAAAAAAAAAGACCAAAAAAATTAGGACTGGCAACATGGCTCAGTGGGTGAAGGTGTTTGCCACCAAGCCTAATGACCTGAATTTGATCTCCTGGACTCCCATGTGGAAGGAGAGAATCAACTCCTACAAACTGACCGCTGACTTCCACACACACACCATGCACTGTGGCAAATGCGCCATGCACTGTGGCACATGCATGCCCTACATCCACAATAAATAAGCAAATGTAAAAAACAAAAAATATGTTTAAGTCACATGAAACCCATTTCTTTATATGCTAACCAAAAAATTAATAAGTAAAATAACAAAGAGTCTTTTATGCTATAGCATCTGAATTTTTAGTTAGAAAGCACAGGGAAATTATAAAATGAAATCCAATTTTTTTCTCAAGTGCATTTATGGATTCCCAGTTTTTGCATTTAAATCTTTGATTCATTTATAATTTATTCTAGTTTATTCTAGATATAATAGAGTCAACATTTTTTTGCAGTGGTTATACATGCCGTGTCTACCACATTTATCAGATAGTCCATTTTCTACCCACTGACATGAAATGTCACCTTTATCACATATTCAAAAACACTGAAAACTGTACCGTAAAAATGCAAGAGAAATTATATGGAAACAAACAAGTAAATAAGACTGAGAGACTGAGCCTGGTGACTACATTTTGAGTAGAAGATTTTTTTCCTGGATTTAAGAGACAGGATCTCACTACGTAGCCCAGTGTGGTCTTGAAGTCATGGCTGCCCTCCTGACCCAGTCTCCTGAGTACTGGGATTACATGTACCACGAGGCCCAGTTCAGGTAGGCATTCTCTGACAACTTTCTCATTTTTTCCCATGCTTACAAATCTGTTTAGCCTTACTTTATCTTCTGGAATTAACTTTAGACATTTGTATTTTCCCAAAAAATCATAAATTTCATCTAGATTTTCAAATGCTTTTAAAAGAAGCTGAACAGAGAAGTAGAGAAGTGGGCAAGAAGCCCCAGCCCTAGCTGAGGAACTATTGGCAAGTGATAGCTGCTGGAAGAAGGAGCATGTGTTTTCCTTAAGGGTGTGACCCTGGGTAAGTTAACCAGACTCCAGTGGATGCATCCACGCTGAAGGGCATTTGAGGACACAAAATTGATTAATACACACACACACACACACACACACACACACACATGTGTATATATAATAGAGCACATAAAATTGAGCAGGGGTGTTAAGGAGGGTACAGATAGGGCACAGGGTCTAAATATGATCAAAATATATGTACAAACTTCACAAAAATTCAGTAAAAAAATTTTTAAAGGAGCTGAACAAAGTATTTATCATTTGAAAAAAATTTGACTATAATGGTTCATACCTATAATCCCAGCACTGGAAAGGCAGAGGTAGGAAGATCATCATAAATTTAAGGTCCGCCTGATCTGCACACAGAGTTTCGGGCCAGCCAAGGTTACATAGTGAGACCCTCTCTCAAGAAAACCAAACAAAACAAACTCTCCTTATCTGTAGTGAGGCTATTTTATTTTATTTTATTAATTTTTTTTTTTTTTTTGGTCTTTTCGAGACAGGGTCTCCCTGTAGTTCCAGCTGTCCTGGATTCACTATGGCGACCAGGCTGGCCTCGAACTCACAGAGATCCGCCTGCCTCTACCTCCCAAGTGCTGGGATTAAAGGCATGGACCACCACACCCAGCCTGCTATTTTACTATTTATGACTATGATTTACCAATCTACCTCTTTCTGTACTTGAGAAGGTTTATTTACCAATTTTTTCTTCTAATAACACTTCATTATCATGTCTTAATTTTGTTTTATAGTTCACAGAGATATAGATTTTTTAAATTTTTTTTAAATTTATCTATTATTTTTATTTTATGTGTATGTGTGTATTGCCTGCATGTAAGTGCGCCCGTGTCATGCAATGCCCGCAGAGGTCAGAAGAGGCTGTCGGATTCTCTGGGACTGGAGTTACACACAGTTGTTAGCTGCCATGTGGGTGCTGGGATTCAAACCCGGGTCTTCTGCAAGAACAACTAGTGTTCTTAACCGCTGAGCCACCTTTACAGCTCCTGAGATACAGATTTTTTAAATATTCTTTTTGAGACAGACTATCACTATATTTCCCAGGCTGATCTCAAACTTCTTAAGATCTCACATTACAGATAAGTACCACTAACCCATAATTTTTTATTTACTATTTTAATTAATTGTTTGATAATTTCATAAATACAATGAATTTTGCTCACATGCACTCCCTACTCCTCCCACTAACTCCTCTTAGTTCAGCCCCCTAGCCCCCACTTCCTTTCAATTTCATCTCTTTTTTGAATTAACCCATTGAATCCAATTTGCACTGCCTATATACACATGGGTGGGGGCTTTCATCATGCACAGGAGTATATCCAACCTGCCAGGGACCACAGCCCTAAAGAAAACTGACTCTCCCTCCCCTAGCAGCCATCAATTGTCAATAGCTCCTCAGCTAGGGGTGGGGCTCATGCCCCCTGACCCCCACCATGCTAGAATGTTCACTAGCTTGATCTTCTGCATGCTATCACAGCTGTTAGTGAGTCATGACTACAACTGTTCTGTCATCCTACTCCTCCCCTATCTCTGGCTCTTACAATCTTTCTAGCCCCATTCCAAGGTGTTCTCTGAGCCTTGAGGGAGGGTGTGTGATATAGCTGTCCTTTTTATGACTGAGCACTCCACAGACACTTATTCTCTGCCCTTTGACCAGTTGTGAGAAAAAAATTATTTAAAACTTAAAAAACACACAATGAAATATATCTTTTCCCAGTTAGAATGGTTATTATCAAAGAGACAGAGCCAATCTGGTCATGGTGGCTCATGTCTTTAATCCCAGCACTTGAAAGGCAGAGGCAGGTAAATCTCTGTGAGATCCTGGCCAGCCTGGTCTACATAGTGAATTCCAGGCCTGCTGGGGCTACAGGGAGATCCTGCCTCAAAAAAGAAACATAAAAAAAGACAAAGTTGGCCAGTCAAATGGCTCAACACATGCCATCAAGCCTGACATCTGAGCTCAATATGCAGGGTCCACATGATGGCAGGAGCAAACTGACTCCCACAAGTTGTCCTTTGACCTCCACACATGCATTGGGAGACACACACACACACAATAAATAAATAAATAAATAAATAATAAATAAATAAATGCAAAAAAACTCTTAAAAACTAGACAGAGCTGGGTTTGGTGGCACAAACTTATAATCCCAACACTGGGATAGAAGCAGGAGAACCGAGAGTTCAAGGCCAACTTTAGCTACATGAATCCCTGTCTCAAAACAAACATGGGCCAGCAAGATGGCTCAGCAGGTAAAAACACTTACCACATAAGCTTGATTACCTGTGTTTCATCCCAGCACCCAAGGTGGAAAGGAGAGAATCAACTCTGGAAAGTTGTCCTCTGACCTCTATACATGTACTGTGGAGCGCGCGCACACACGCGTGCACACACACACTAAAATTAACTAATTAAATTTTATTTAAAAACAAAAATATACCAACAACAAAAAGGACAAAAACAAACAAACAAAAAAAAACATGGTGGCAAGGACCTTGAGAAAACAGAACTCTTAAATAGGAATAAAAATTGGTGCAGTTAGGGCTGCAGAGATGGCTCAGTGGTTAAGAACACTGACTGTTCTTGCAGAAGACCCGGGTTTGAATCCCAGCACCCACATGGCAGCTAACAACTGTCCATAACTCCAGTTCCAGGGGATCCGATAGCCTCTTCTGTCCTCCTCAAGCATTGCACGACATGTGTGCACTTAACCTATATGCAGGCAATACACATATACACATAAAAATAAATAAAATATTTTTAAAATTTAGTGCAGTCACTATGGAATATAGTAAGGGGATTCCTCAAAAAACTAAAAATAGATCTACCATGTGATCTCATTATACCACTTCTTAGAATCTACCCAAAAGAAATTAAATCAACATACTAAAGAGATACCTGCACACAAGTGTCTTGCTACACTATTCACAATAACCAAGATAAGATTTTTATCAATGGATGAATGGATAAAGAAAATATAGATACACAATGGAATGTTATTCAGTCATAAAAGAGAATAATAGCCAAACATTTGCAACAAAATGAGAGAAGTGGAGGACCTCATGTTATCTTAAATAAGCCAGACAAAGAGACAAATCACATATTCTCTCATGTACAGAATCTTTAAAAAAGCTAATCTGATCCCAGTTTTAAACATCTTTCTGTGCTGGAAATTGAACTCAATGTCTTTTTAA
>NW_008351466.1:1131694-1145243 GCF_000622305.1 Nannospalax galili | reverse complement strand
GTGTGTGTGTGTGTGTGTGTGTGTGTGTGTGTGTGTGTGTGTGTTAATGCTCAGGAATGTCATCTTCCTCCTTTGAGACAGAGTCTCTCATTGGTCTGGAGCTCACCAATTAGACCAGACTGGCTGGCCTGCAAGCTTCAGGGATCCTCCTGTCTCCACTTCCCTACTGATGGGCTTATAAGCGTAAGCCACCACACTAGACATTAAATATTTTAAAAATAATTTTGTTCGTTATAAGTTGAGTGAGTTGATCTTCTAAAATATTGCGTTAAAATTTATGTTTACCATTGAAATTTTTTGTACCCTCTTAAAATTTTGTACCCAAAGTGAATACCTTTCATAAGGCCCTATAATTAACTATTTAGTGATATATTGGGGGGCTAGTGAGATGGCTCAGCAGTTAAGAGCATTTACTGCTCTGGCAGAAGACCTGGGTTCAGTTCCTAGCACCTACTCTAACTCCAGTTCCAAGGGATCCGTCACCCTCTCCTGGCCTCTGTATGCTCTTGCATGCATGTAGCACAGATAAACTCATGCAGTCTCACATATATACACATAAATAAAAATAAATCTTTTTTTCAAAAAGTGCTAAATGCAGCCAGGCATGGTGGTGCACACCTTTAATCCTACTACTTGGGAAGCAGAGGCAGGCAAATCTCTGTTAGCTCGAGGCCAGCCTGGTCTACACAGAAAGTTCCAGGCCACCTGGGGCTACAGCAAGACTCCGTCTCAAAAAGACTCAAAAAAGTGCTAAATGTTCTCTTTTCTTTTTAAATTTATGTTTCTGTACATTTTCCAAACTGCAGAATAAGCATAGATAACTCTGATTTTTTGTAAAATATTTTTTTGTAAGACTGGATCAGGCTGTCCTCAATCTCACTCACTATGTAGCCAAAGATGACCGTGAACTTCTAATCCTCCTGCCCCCAAAACCTATATGCTAGAATTACAGATATTTGCCACCATGCCTGGCTTTGTGTGGTGCTAAGTCTCAAACCCAGAGCTTCATGTATGCTAGACAGGTACTCTACCAACTGAGCTATATGATTAGCACATGGAAAAATAATATTAGGAAGATATATCAAGACTCACTCAATGAAGTTTCTTGTGGTTTCACCATGGGGCTTGCAGGAAACAAAAACTAGAGTGTGGATGGCCGTGCAGTTCCGTATGGCTTGAAGCACTTGGTAATCTGAAAAAAATAAACACCTTGTTAATATACTTCACCCATCATGGTCCCTATTATCCTAAACTCCACACTGACCAGCACTGAGGAGCAGGTTAGGAATGGAGGAGCTGATTGAGGGCTAGTCAACAAGGAGCCCCTTAGACTGGTATGGGAATGAAAATGCAGAGTTAGTGGACACCATGGGAAAGACCCAAGTAGCTCTCCCTCCTTACGCAGTCCAGCGCGGGCTGGGTTCACCACAGCAACAGTTAATTGCTTATCATCTTTTGACCTTAACAGTGGTGGCAAAATCTTCTCTGCTCTACCAGTGTGAAATTCACAGTTGGTGACACCTGCAGAAGAGAGGACCATGTGACATAACTTGAGCCCAACAAGTAGGAAGCTTCAGTTTTGTTGAAATACATAGTAGCCAGAACTCTGCCATTCCCTTTGGCTCCAGCATACCTCTGAATAGCAAACAAAGAAATGCTTTGGACCTACTACAATTTTTCCAAAATACTTTCCCTTGGCACATCTCAGTGAGCCTTTCAGCCTAAATGACTAGACACACATAGCATGTCAGTACCTACACCACAAGTACCTTGACTTCTACTCAAGTGCTCTTCCCGTTGTATCAGAAGTTTTCACTTGGCACCTCAAGAACTGTCTGGAAGTTGAGCATGTAGATACATGCCTATAATCTCAGCACTTGGGAAGCAGAGAAAGAAAAAGCAGAAGTTCAAGGCCAGTCTGGGCTACATAATATCTCAAAAAAGGCATGGTGGCACATGCCTTTAATCTAGGTAAAGATGGGGGAATCTCTGTGAGATCAAGGCCAGCCTGGTTGACCTAGAGACTTTCAGGCCAGCTGGGACTACAGGGAGATCCTAGCTTGAAAAAACCAGAAGGGAGGAAGGGAAGGGGGAGAGGGAAAGAGGGAAGGAGGGAGGAGGGAGGGAGGGAGGGAGGGAGGGAAGGAGGGAAGGAGGGAAGGAGGGAAAGAAAAGTTCTGGAAGTGGAGTAGAAGGAAGAAAAACTATTTTTTATATTACAGTTTGGCATTTTATTTGAAGAAAAGGCTCTATTCTTGAAAGTATAGGTTTGAAAGCTATTGTACTAGGCTATGCTGCCTTCTAAGTCTAATGTCAAGCAGATTCTTTAATTATGCCCAAGGTTTTACAACTTTCTGTCTTACCAACTAGGCTTATTCCTTCTCTTGGGTTTTTCTAGCAAATGGGAGAAAAAAAAGTTATTGGAACCTTTTTAAGATCCAACTCTGGCTGCTCTAGAAGCCTGCCTCCCTACAAGTTGGGAATATAGTAGCTCCCCCTTTCCATAGAAATAGCAACATGTCCTTTATTTTTGTTTCTCTGTAGGTGCCGAGGATGGAACCCTGGGCCTCACACACACTAAGCAAACAGTCTACGACTGAGCTACAGCCCCAGTCTCTCAGTTGTATCTCTTCATGATCTGTGTACCATTGAAGGCTGCAGTCCACCTGGCATCCTCTACTGCCTGCTCCAACAACTCAATGCCAAGGACATAGGATGCATGTCGAGCCAGAGAAAGGCCAATCACACCTGGAGAGAATAAGTAAGAGGAGGTTATTTAGTGTTTTAAAGCCATAAAGTTTTATCTACATCACCAACACAATCTCTTCCTGACACCCCCTCAGAGACCCTGATATCTGGGGAGATGGCATTTGAGAGCTAGGCAACATGCAGATTCTTCTCAGGGCTGCCACTCACCAGTTCCACAGCAAATGTCAAGGAGGATGGTATTCGAGTTCACTCCACTCAGCTCCCCCACAGTCTGATAGAGCATCTCTGCACCAGCAGTATTGATCTGGAAAAAGGCATCTGGAGAGATGCGAATCTTCAAACCCAGGAGATCTTCAAAGATGTGGGGTTCCCCAAACAGGAGCTGGTAGGGGGACTGCTGATGGCTGCAACGGGTCATGGTGCTGGACAAGAGCAAAGGAAGAAAGCATTTTAGAATGGGAGGAGAGTCTACCTATACTGGTTGGTTGGAAGGAGCAGCCTGAGCCTCCCAGCCAAGAGACAGCTTCCTTGCCATGGCTCTGTTACCACTGTAGCAGCTCCCTTCAATTTTTTATTTTATGTGTACAAGTATATTGCCTACATGTATGTGAGTGCACCTCTATCATGCAATGCCGCAGAGGTCAGAAGAGGGTTTCGGATTCCCCTGGAACTGGAGTTAAGGACGGTTTGTAGCTGCCATGTGGGTGCTGGGAATCGAACCTGGGTCCTCTGCAAGAGCAGTCAGTGCTCTTAACTGCTGAGCCATCTCTCCAGCCCCCAGCAGCTCCCTTCTTAAGGGATGGTAGTACATGTGCACACACTCACTTTTATATTCTTGTGTACTGCTTTTAAGATATTCAAGGCCACAATGACCCACTTCACTTCTGCATTCTGGCCTGGGTTCCTAGATCTTACTGGCATATGAAAGCCTTTTCTAACCAGCCTGGAACCTCTATTCTAAGCAGCCCACCATTAGCAAACCACACACCCAGTCTATAGTAAGCCAACAGGATCTGTCTGGCTGCTCCAGGCTTACCTTTCCTGGAAATAAAGTGAGGTCAAGTCACAGACTGCTCCAGGGCCTTTGATGAAAAAATCCTTCAAGTTCTCCTTCTGAACACAGAGCTCCTCCTGCGCAGACCACAAAATCAGGGGTTAAATAAAGACTCATCTCTGACAAATTCTCTCTCCAAATGCTACAGTAATCAGCCCTGCAGTAGTCAGACAAGAAGACATTTCTCAAATCCTATTATAAATAGCAGTTAACATGAAGCAATGCTCTGTAGAACAACAACAAAAAAACATGCTACTTTTCACATCTCAGTAGAAGTGCTGCTTGCTTTTCAGCTTTTGACAAATCTCATACAATAGGACTGGCACTTTCTCTACTTTGAGCCTCTAATAGTTCTCTAAAGAAAGTGTGACTTACTCTTATAAACAAGGAGCTAAACTAAGCTTCTGTCCCATCACGCATAGAAAATAACCTTTCAAATCCCTTCCTATTTCTCTGCTTTTGCTATCCCAACCACCCACTCAAAACATCATCTCAGAAGACGCAAGTCCTAGAAGAAATGAAAAGGGGAAAGAGAAGAGAACGAACATGGCGGGCTGGCGAGATGGCTGAGCGGGTAAAGGCTACCATGCCTCACAACCTGAGTTCAATCCCTAGAATCCATATGATGGAAGGAGAGAATCAACTCATGCAAGTTTTTCTCACACACAAACACACACACACACACACACACACAAATGTAAAAAGAAAAGGGTGATCATGGTTAACTCCTTTTTCCTTTTTTGAGTATAGAACATTTTAGGATTCTTGTATCACTAATCACTACAAATAGCCTAAGTATTAGCTTAGCACACTGATAAAGGGCAATAAACTATGTCACAAGTATTAGAATTAAAAAGACCAGGCCAGGACTCAAAGGACCTGGATGCAAATCCTAGCTTTGTAGTTAACTGGCTCTTTAATCTTGCATGTGCCTATGCCTCCATTTGTTGATC
The DNA here is from genome assembly GCF_000622305.1 of Nannospalax galili. Taxonomy (NCBI): domain Eukaryota; kingdom Metazoa; phylum Chordata; class Mammalia; order Rodentia; family Spalacidae; genus Nannospalax; species Nannospalax galili. The sequence continues at coordinate 1,140,527 of NW_008351466.1, read as the reverse complement.
TATAAAATGAGGCTAACAATATCCCTCTTACTCCTACCTACTCTATAAGTTGGTTGAGATAATCACTTAAGCATAGGGGGTTTCCATGAGACTATCTGAAAGTACTACATGCATTACAAATGTAAAGCATAATTTTTGGAAGGCCACTCACTATGTTAACCACTATTCCTGTAGCATACATGAAGTACTCAAATTATAAAAGCCTGTCTACTCTCTATGGAAATGGCTTTTAGATCTAGTATCTATTACTATGTGCAAAGTCCTTGTGCAATAATTGTCTTGGATAACCTAGCCACGGTCTCTGTGAATTTGATTATGCCAAAGACTGTTTTCTTACCATCTTCTCCTCACCCTCAAACCTGCTCCCTAACCTATACAGATATTCTGGAGATGTGTAGTTTCTGCTATCCGCTCTGAAACTTCCAAAAACCCAATAGAGAATAGTACCAGGTTGCTCCAGAAGCAGTTTCCAATCTTGGGAGGCTCACCTGACTTAATCCCTGGGGATGGAAAGTGACGATGGCCATTGTGTGCCCTTGGTTATTGGTTCGAACTGTAAGCTGACGCCAGTGTCCACCTTCATGAAATAGAAGGCAGGGTTCTACTGAAGACTGTCGAAGGAATACTTCATAGCACTAAGAAGAAAGTGGTATTATTACACAGGCAAAAGCAACATGTTCCACAGCTCATTAATAATTCTAGGTGATTGATTGAGGCTGTATTATACTTCCCAAAATGTATACGTTGCAGATTGTATCCCCCAGCTCCTCAGAACATGATTGTATTTGGAAAAGTGGCCTTTAATGAGGTATTTAAGGAAGCCAGACATGGTGGTGCATATTTTTCAAGGACTCCAGTGGCTAAGGTCAGAGAATCACAAGTTTAAGGTCAGCCTAGGCTACCTAGTGAGATCTTCTCAAAACTACATAAAACTAAGAAGTGATTAAACTAAAATCAGGCCATTAAGCAGATTTTAAACCAACTCTGACTAGTCTCCTTACAAGAGGAAATGTGGGACTAGGAATATAGCCCAATCAGTAGAGCACTTGTTTGGTACACAGCAATGCCTGAGTTCCATTTCCAGCACGGCAAAAAACTGGCCATGCCACAACTAGGTTTTAGAGAATAAGAGACTACAGAGTGTGTGTCCATGGATAGGCCTCCTATATTAAATCTCATCCACCCATGGCTCAGGGACCATTGTGGAAGAGGGGGGGCTGAAAGATTGTAAGAGCCGGGGTAGTCCATGAACATAGGGAAACACAGGCTTTCAGGCCACTGGAAGCTTGCTCATGTGAACTTGTGGCAATAGTGGCATCAAGCAGAAGACCCATGCCAACTCAATCAGACAAGGGCCCAGAGTGGTGCAAGGGAAATGGGCTGTGGATTGACCCTGGCCTGAGAACTGTTGCAGACTGATTACTACTGGGTGAGGGAGAGTAGACCTTCCTTAAAATCTCTAGATAGGCTGACTAGATTCCAATGGATGAACTTGCACCTAAGGACATCCAGGTAAAAGGCTTGACTGGATGGGACTTAATGAATATGGCAGAATACATGAGGCCTGGTGTGTGGTGGGGGCATGGATTGGGGAGGGGGTCTTAATATGATTAAGAACTGTTGTATGAAATGTGCAAAAGCTCAATAAAAATACTTTTAATAAAACCGGCCATGGTGGCCACACTTGGAAGGTGGGGACAGGAGAATCAGAAGTTCAAGGTCATTCTAGTCTACATAATGAGTTTAAAGGTTGCCTGGACTACAGGAGACCCTGTCTCCAAAAAAAGGACAATGACAACAAAATATGAACACAAAGAGGCAATACACACAAAGACCATATGGGGCCATAGGAAAATGATGGCCATATGCCTCAGAAAAAAACAAACCTGTCAGACCCTGATCTGATCTTAGACTGGAAGCCTCCAAACAGGAAGGAACTAAACTTCTGCTGTTTATGCCACTAGACTGGTAATTTGCTCAAGCAGCTCTAAGAATAAAGGTGACATAAAAAAAACCATGATGTTTTGTCAGGTATAATAAATCTCATCTATAATCTCAGCTCTCAGGAGGCTGAAGCAGGAAGAGCCTGAGTTCCAGGCTAACCTAGGCTACACAGGCAGCCCTGCTCTGTGACCTCACAGAGGACACAACCATCCTTTGTATTCCAAACTGTAACTTCCATGAAGGCATAGGATTATATCCTCAATCTGGCACATAATACGTGCTCAATAATATTTTTGAAAGGTATGAATGAATGAACAGAAAAATTACTTGGATGTAAAAATGTGAATTTATTCCACATATGATACAGAACATAATAAACTTCCATTTCTGTGAATTATTCATGGCACCACTTCCTTATGCCTTACTGGGCTGCTATGATTCATTCTTACTTATAACTTCCTGATGAAAGCCTATCATTTCTATAACACACAACCAGATGCCAACTATACTATAGCTTACATCAATCCTCCAATTCCTCCTGGCAATTACAAATTGAATGCAATCCTGATTTAGTTGCTATGATCTCAAATATCCTTAAAATCAGGATTGGAGATATAGCTCTTCATAGAGCACTTGCTAACACGCACAAGGCCCTGGGTTCAACACACACACACACACACACACACACACACACACACACACACAATCCTTAAAAGCAAACTTTTCAAACAGAAACCACTTGTCTGACTTATGCGTTTCTTTTGGTCTCATAGTGCATGTAATCTATGTCTACTGTATTTTCAAACAAACCCCTGATTATATAAGAAAGAGGAAGTTATATCAAAACACAGTGCTACTTAGAAAGATAAACTCAAGTTAAGGCTACAATTATCACTCTATAATTTCCCATAAATGTGATCAAAGATCCTTAGCTACACTGAACATATTTTTAAAATTTTAAAGTTGGTGATGTAAAAACAAGAGCCAGGAAAGAGGTACATGACCATATGGAAACAGAGTCCTAGAAGCTCCTGGGAACCTGCCCATATAATTCTTTGGCAATGGTGTCAGCATACACAGGTCCCATGCAAACTCAGACAGACTAGAACTGGGAAAATGAACAGAAGACCTCAATCTTATCTGAAGGAATGTTGGCAACTGATTACTGCTGGAAGAAGAGCTGGTCTTCCTAAAACGAGGGACTCTAGAGAGGCTGATTAGACTTAGTGTATGGACTTGCATTGGGGAATGGCTGGATACACTGACAACCCAGTGGGCCTTGACAGGGATGACCGAGTATATATGGGCTCCAGTGGGGGTGGAGGGAGGGTGCCAGTGGGGATGGGGGCATAAAGATGATTAAGAGTTTTTGAGCTGTTCTGTAGGAAATACACAAAAATGTAATTTTAAAAATATTAAAATATAAAAAAATAAAAATAAAAGCAGACCAATTCAATTATTATTTACTTTTTGGTTAGAAAGGACTGCTTTCTGGAAGCAAAATTCAAATGTCAGAGGTCCTAGAAAGATGATAGTAAAAAAAAAAAAACAAAAAAAACTAAGCTTCACCTGGAAAAGAATAGGTCATTAAACATGAGATACAATTAAGGCTAAAGAGGCCTTCTGGTTACAATAACAGGATAGTCCTCCTAAAAATCCTACTAAAATGAAATGAAGGAAGAAGAAAATGTGTCAGCTTATTTAAGACCACTGTCCTAACAATTTTCTCCTTTCTCTCCCCTGCAAAATAATTTTTTTTACCTCAGTAGTAGATCAATCTTATTAAGAGACAAGCATCCTTTTACTCTCTTACTTTAAGAGAAAGCAAGGAAGCCAGGCACGGGGGCTTGCACCTTTAACAGTGCTCTGTGAGTTTGAGGCCAGCTTGATCTACATAGTAAGTTCCAGGCCAGCCAGGGCTACACAGTGAGACCCTGTCTCAAAAGAAAAGAAAAGTAACTTTCTTGAACCCATAGTCCCTATTAGCTAATACTCTGTTTCTTTGTTCTTTGAAACAAAACTCACAAAAGCTGTGTATACTCACTGTCTCCCATCCCACCACTTGAGAATCAGGTTCCCACCACTCCACCAAAATTATTCCCATTAAGGTTACAACTACCTGGTCCTGAGACCCAAGGGTCAATTCTTAGTCCTAATCTTGCTTATGAACAGCACTGGACACAGCTGGTGAGTTACTCTTCTTATTTTGTTGGCTCCCAGGTCACCGCTCTCCTGCTTCCTGTGCCAACCTCACTGCCTGTTCTTTCTCAGCCCTTTTTATTGGTCCCTCCTCTTTTCACAGGCTTCTTAAAATGAGACTTCCCTGGCTCAGTCCCTATTCTCTTTTTTTCTAACTACTCCCCTCTCCTTTTTTATCTTGCCCCAGACATGTAATTTTTGAATAACAACTACAATTTGAACTACAACTACATTGTAATATCTGTATTCCTCTCCCTGGAGCCCTAGATTATGTGCCAGATAATGATGTTTTGAATAATGATGATGGTCCTATAAGATTATAATAAGGCCCCAAATTTCCTACCGCTTTGTGTTGTCATAGCAGCCTTTACTGAATAGTCCTAGCACAATGTATTACTTGCATGTTTGTGGTGATGCTATTGTAACCAGGCCTACTGTACTGCCAGTCATATACAAGAATGACAAACAGTACATAATACCTGATAATGATAATAAATGACTGTTAACTGTTGTACTTATTATATTATACTTTTTATTATTTTATAGTAGGTTATTCATACCAGTAAAGTTCACTGTAACACATTATGCTGAATTACACTGGCAACAACCTCATACATCTAGTGTTTATAGCATCGCCTGATTCCATCCCTTTCTCTTCTGCTTTATTAATCTTGTATTGGTTTGTTTACTTTGCATCTTAGTAGACTATATCACATAGGCTTGTCTAAGTGCATTCTACAATGTTCACAAAACAATGAAATCACCAAAGATTGCATTTCTCAGAATATAACCCTGTTGATTGAGTTGAATTAAACTGTTCTAAACAACAAAAGAAACAATTACCAGAGTGAAGAGAAAGCACACAGAATGTGAGAAAATCTTTGTCAGTTGTACATCTAACAGGCAATTAATACCCAGACTATATAAAGAACTCAAAAAAGTAAACCCCAAAGGAACAAATAACCAAGTCAGTAAATGGACAAATGTACTGGACAGTTCTCAAAAGTACAGATGACCAATAAACATACTTAAAATGTTCAATATCCTTAGCTATCAGGGAAATGCAAATTAAAACTACACTGAGATTCCACTGACTCCCACCAATAGAATGGCTGTCATCAAGAAAACAAATATCAAATGCTGCCTAGGATGGAAGGAGGGACACTGTTACACTTACACTGGGACTGCAATTGGCATAACTACTATGAATTTCAGTATGGCAGTTCCTGAAAGACCTAAAAATAGAATTATTATTATGACCCAGCTACACCACTCCACAAAGTATATACCCAAAGAATCTAAGTTAGCATACCACAGAGATGCCTGCACATCCATATTTACTGCTGATATTCATTAGCAGAAGGATAACTGAAAGAAAATGTGATAATACACAATGGAGTTTTCTTAAACTGAAAGAAGAATGAAATGTCATTTGCAAGAAAATGAATGGAATGAGAAGTCATGATATTGAGCAAAATAAGCCAAAGTCAGAAAGACAAATATGTTTTTTCTCATATGTAGAATCTAGATTTTTCCGTTTAAAAACATGAACATAGGAGGACTATTTCAAGGGAGAAGAGGACCACAGGGAGATGGGAAGCATACAAGAAAGGGTGATGGGAAGGAGAGCATGTGTGTATGCACACACGCACATGTATGTGAGTGGGTGAGTCTGTGTGTGTGTGCGTGCATGTGTGTGTGTGTGTGTGTGTATTCCCTTCCAATATTCCATTTTCAACATCACAACTTGAGTGCTCCTACTAAAAATCTAATAAAGCCAGGCATGGTGATGCATTAATCCCAGCACCCAGGAGGCAGAGGTGGGTAGATCTTGTTAGGCTCAAGGCCAGCCTGGTCTACAGAGCAAGTTCCAGTTCTCTCAGGACTAAAGAGTGAAACCTTGTCTCGAACAAACAAAAGAAAGAAAGAAAGAAAGAAAGAAAGAAAGAAAGAAAGAAAGAAAGAAAGGAAGGAAGGAAGGAAGGAAGGAAGGAAGGAAGGAAGGAAGGAAGGAAGGAAGGAAGGAAGGAAAGAAAGAGAGAAAAAAACAGGGGCTGGAGAGATGGCTCAATGGTTAAAAGCAATGGTTGTTCTTGCAGAAGACCAGGGTTCAAATCCAAGTACCCACATGGCAGCTAACGTGTGTCCATAACTCCAGTTCCAGGGGATCTGACTTCTTCTGTCTTCCCCTGGGACTGCACACATGCAGGCAATACACACATACACATAAAGTAAAAATAATAAAATAAAATAAAAACCCATTAAGATCATGGCATCCTCCCTACCCATCGAAACTTTCCATTTCATTCACAGTTAACTGGTAAAGGAGCTACAATGACCTCCGAATCACTAAATAATCTGGCCTCTTTTTTTTTGTTTTTTTGGTCTTTTTGAGACAGGGTCTTCCTGTAGCCCCAGCTGACCTGGAACTGGCTATGTAGACCAGGCTGGCCTTGAACTCACAGAGATCTGCCTGCCTCTGCTTCCCAAGTACTGGGATTAAGGCATGTGCCACTACGCCCAGCTCAATAATCTGGCCTCTTAACTTGCATCTCATTGCCTACTACTCAACACTCATGTGAACCAACGATCAGCTCCTCCCCAAAGCAAGTCATACCCTGGTTTAGAGCCTTTGCAATGGCAGTTCTTTCTGCCCAAAATGCTGTTCCTCAGACTAACATGGCTAACATGCTCATTTCATTTAAGACTTCATTCCAGGGTTTTTCAACCTTGACACTACTGATACTTGGGAATATATTTGTTGTAAGGTGATTCCCTATGCATTGTAATATATTTAATACCACTCTTGGCCTCTACCCACTAGATACCAATAACATTACTCAATCACCCCAAAAGTAAAGTGTCAAACAAAAAAAAATGTCTCCATACATTGCCAAATGTCCCCTGCAGGGCAAAGTAGACACAGTTGAAAACATCTGCTTTATTCAAATACTACTTTCTAGCTCAGTGTGGTGGCACATACCCTTTAACTCCTAGCAATTGAAAGGCTGAGGCAAGTGGGTGTCTGTGAGCTCACAGCCAGTCTGGTCTACATACTGAGCTCCAGGCCAGCCAGGGCTACAGAGTGAGAACCTGTCTGAAAAACTTTCCTACTGAATACCTTGACCCTATTTAAAATTATAACCCACACATCTCCCAAACTTCTTATCCTATTTATTTTTTTATACTCTCCCATGGTATTAATCACCTTCTAACACACTATATAATTTACGTATTTATATGTATTTATTTTTTACAATATTGGAGATTGAAACCAAGGCCTCAAGCAGACCAAGCAAGGAGTCTACTGATGAGCCATTTCCCCAGCCCATATATACATATATTTTTTTTTCTTTAAAGAAAATCTCTTTCTAACCCACTAAAATTTAAGTTACACAAGAGACAGGATATTTTCTTCATTTTTGTACTCTTAAGTACCTAGGACAGTGCCACACCCTAGTAGGGACATCACTTTACTAAATGATTACAGAAAGAATTAAAGATAATGGAAGAGAAGCAGCCAAAGAGAATTCTCAATGAAGTCCAAAAAAGTGGGAAGCAGATCAAAAGAACACCAACACATGACTTAGCAAGATGAAGGAAACTCCTGGAAAGTAGCTTAAATCCTAGCACTTGGGAGGCTATGATAAAAGGATTGCCACAAGTTCAAGGCCAGAAGCCCAGCACCAGATACATAGCAAGGTCCTGTCTTTAAAAAAAAAAGCTACACCACCCTCCGCAGGCCTCTCTCCTACCCGCAGGCCTCTCTCTGGGGTAAGTCCATCGCACCCTCCAGGCCTGGACTGCCCCAGCCTCATTCACCCACCCATCTCCCCCGCCAGACTCTCCTACTTTGGGTCCTGCCCCAGTCCTTGTCCTGGGGCCCCAGACACCTGGGGAACCAATACTGTTTCCTGATCCTTTTCATCCAGACCAACATAGTGCCTTCTCAGGACCCCAGCATCACTGCTTCTGGGCCTGGCCCCTCCCTCACCTTCCTCTGCTTCCCTGGGCTTGCAACACCCGCCCCAGGCCTCTCTCCTACCCGCAGGCCTCTCTCCAGGATAAGTCCATCGTGCCCCCCAAGGCATGACTCCCCCAGCCTCATTCACCCTCCCATCTCCCCCACAGGTCTCTCCTAGTTTGGGTCCTGTCCCATTCCTCGTCTTGGCACCCCAGACACCTGGGGAACCAATACTGCTTCCTGATCCTTTTCATCCAGACCAACTTAGTGCCTTCTCTGGGTGCCAGGAGCACTGCTTCTGGGCCTGGCCCCACCCTCACCTCCCTCTGCTTCCCTGGGCCTGCATCCCCTCCAGTCTCTTTCTGGGACTAAGGGGCTGACCTTTCCTCTTCCTGATCCTTTGCATCCAGACCAACATACCTCCTCAGTGCAGTCCACAGGAGTCCTTGGAACGTCTTCCTGCCCCATCTGCCTTAGGATCTCTGGGTGGCATAGACACCAGCTGCCCTAGACCAGCGTCTTTCCTGGGCCAGGCTCCCAGGCCAGTCCAACCCCCAAATTCCTAAGGCCAAAATTGTTCCTGGAGGGGTCCAGAACTTAGGAGAAAGCCTGAAAACATCTGACCCTCACCTGAATTGGGCCTCTGTGGGAACTCCTGAAGACAAAAGCAATCTGGCCACTCCAAAATAAAATCAAAAGAGAGAACCGGAAGCTTAGATGAACCAA
>NW_008351466.1:1129389-1131337 GCF_000622305.1 Nannospalax galili | reverse complement strand
TAGAAATTCTGAAGAATACTCAGGCTGAAATGAAGAAGGAAGTGAAACACTCAGTAAGCCAATTAGAAACGACAGGAGAAAGCCTCACCAATAGGATGAACGAAATGGAAAACAAAGTATCAAGACTGGATGATAAAGGGGACGAACTAGATGACTCAAGCAAAGACTATGAAAAATTTAAGAAATCACAAGAATGGAATATGCAGGAATTGAGTGATACCATAAAAAGACCAAACTTGTGAATCATAGGCATACAAGAAGGAGAAGAATCCCAAGACAATGGCATGGACCAGATCTTCAACAGAATTGTGGAAGAAAATTTCCCAAACTTAAAGAAAGACATGCCCATACAAATACAAAAAGCATACAGAACACCAAACAGACATGACCAGAACAGGAACTCTCCACGGCACATCGTAGTAAAAACACTACATGCACAAAACAAAGAGAAAATTCTGAAAGCTGCAAAAGAGAAACAACAGGTCACATATAAAGGAAAACCCATTAGGATTACAGCTGACTTTTCAGTGCAAACTATGAAAACCAGAAGAGCCTGGACCAAAGCATTCCCAGTTTTAAATGACCACAGATGCCAACCCAGATTACTATACCTAGCCAAAACGTCTATTATAGTCGAAGGAGAAAGAAAAATCTTCCATGACATAAATAGGCTGAAAGAATTCATGTCCACAAAAAAGAGCCCTTCAGAGAGTTCTAGAAGCAATACAAACAGCTGAAGAAAGGAATGACTACACCCAAGGAATTGCGGAAATAAATCCAATGAAGGTATAACTGTGGAAAAGTACAACTATATCAAGAATGTAAACAGAAGTAAAAATGACAGGATTCAATAATCATCTTTCATTATTAACTTTTAATATTAATGGAGTAAACTCCCCAGTCAAAAGACACAGACTATGTGAATGGATTAAGAAACAAAACCCATCTTTTTGTTCTCTGCAAGAAACTTATCTCACTTTCAAGGACAGACACTATCTCAAAATGAAAGGATGGAAAAAAATATACCAAGAAAATGGCACAAAGAAAAAAGCAGGCATAGCAATTCAAGTTTCTGACAAAATAGACTTTAAACTAAAACTATTCAGAAGCGACAAAGAGGGCCACTTCATTTCGATCAAAGGAAAAATGAATCAAGAAGATATTACAAACATGAACATATATTCACCAAACTCTGGTGCACCCAACTTCATAAAAACAATACTACAGGACGTTAAGACCCAGATTAACCCCAACTCATTAATAGTAGGGGAATTCAATACCCCACTGCCTCCATTAGATAGGTTAACTGGGCAGAGAGTTAACAGAGAGACGTCTGAATTAAACAATACCATATATCAAATGGACTTATTCTACCCAAGCACCAAAGGACATATTTTCTACTCAGAACCCCATGGAACGTTCTCCAAAACCAACCATATATTGGGGCACAAAACAAACCTCAACAAATACAAAAAGATTGAAATAATTCCATGCATTCTATCAGACCACAATGAAATAAAACTTAAAGTCTTTGGCTGTTGTAACTACACAAAATCATAGAGATTAAACAACACAACACTCCTGAATGATGAATGGATCAAAGAAGAAATCAAGAAAGAAATAAATGTTTTCTTGGAACTAAATGAGAATAATAACACAAAGCAACAAAATCTCGGGACATACTGAAAGTTGTCGTTAGAGTTGTCCTTATAGTTCTAAGTGCCTCATCAAAAAATCAGAAAGAACACAAATAAATGACTTAACATTACAAATCAACACACTTGAAAAGCAACAGCAAACAAAATCCAAACCCAGAAGACAAGAAGAAATAACAAAAATCAGGACAGAAATTAATGAAATTGAAACAAAGAAAACAAAACAAAGAATCAACAATTCCAAGAGCTGGTTCTTTGAAAAGATAAACAAGATTGACAGACCACTAGCCCAG
>NW_008351466.1:1128361-1128580 GCF_000622305.1 Nannospalax galili | reverse complement strand
AGCCATATACAACAAACCCACAGCCAATATCATTCTAAACGAAGTAAAACTGGAAGCATTCCTATTAAAATCAGGAACCAGACAAGGCTGTACACCATCTCCACTCCTTTTCAACATAGTGTAACATAGTACTTGAAGAGCAGTAAAAAAAGAGAAGGAAATTAAAGGAGTAATAATTGGAAAGAGGAGATCAAATTATCCCTTATTGCAGACGATACA
>NW_008351466.1:1095792-1126581 GCF_000622305.1 Nannospalax galili | reverse complement strand
AAAACCAGAGGGAAGCATATTAGCCCAACAACCTACTGACAAATTATACATACAACCAGATCAAAGAATGTAATATATATCTAGGTAAGGTTTATTGAGAGCATTTGGTCTTTGCCCAAGCTTTATCTACATGCCACATGGTAATTAAAAGTACCAGACTGGTGGAACTAACCTTCTTGGATGTTTAACAGCCATACTATGAGGCCTATACAAATTTGGACAGAAGGACCTAAAGGATAGATTTTGCTCCTAGCCCTCCTAGGTTGACTAGTTCCAGGGGACTATAAGCGTCTCTCAAAATGTCCTATAATGGTAGTGGGTCACCTGTCCTCTTGATCAAGAGGCCGAGGAGACCCCACCAGATGGACTTGAACCAGTGTCCAATCTATAAAGAGGAGGATCAACACAGCGAAAACATTTCCTCCATGCTAGGACACTTTTTGCTCCTAGCCCTCCTAGGTTGACTAGTTCCAGGGGACTATAAGCGTCTCTCAAAATGTCCTATAATGGTAGTGGGTCACCTGTCCTCTTGATCAAGAGGCCGAGGAGACCCCACCAGATGGACTTGAACCAGTGTCCAATCTATAAAGAGGAGGATCAACACAGCGAAAACATTTCCTCCATGCTTCCAAGCGAAGCCAACTATGGTCGAGCAGGACCTTTGTACTTATCTTCATATAGGCGGAACTTGTAAAAGAAAGGATCCAGGTGCTCCTCCCAAGCCTCCCAAGCCCATTTGACCCCTGAGGAACAGATCCTCAAACGACCTTAAGAATAAAAATAAATTGGTTTATCTGGTCCAACTGTATGGCCTTAAACACCAAAAAGGAAAGTATAACCAAAGATTAAATGGGCCAATATAATTTCATAAGAGTTCAAGGGATTACACTTCCCAGACATTAAGCTTAAGTCCATATAAAAAGTTTTTTAGACAATTATTTCTCATTGATGATTTGGTTCTGTATCAGAAAGCGCTGCTCAGATGTAAGACTTCAAACCTTGGTCTGCAATACTGTAGTGCCCGCCTGTAGCTAAGGGAGACAACCCGCTATTGTTCTAAAATGATGGATACATTTGTTTCTTCTCCCTATCTAGAAGCCTTTGGGAGGGAACTGACACTGATTCTAGCCACTCCAACAGCTATCAAAGTGTCTGTAAACAAATCCTGAGTCCATCACTCTCAAGTCCATTCTTTGCAGACAAAAGAAAAATGAGGAGGAAACCAATAGCGGGATGCGTTTGGATGCTCTTGTCAAGAATTTCCAATGAACAATAATATGAACATTTGAAACTTGTCCTGTTTTGACTTTTTTCTGGTTCCCAGTCTAGAACTTATAATGCTAACTACTCTTGCCTTTACTTCTCCTTCCCGTCTTCTAGGCACCAGTCAAGGCCTTTCTTTTCTCCCGATAGTTAAGAGTTATGCAATTTGGAAGTCTTTTAGATAGACCCACCGAAGCACTGAAGGAGTACCCCAATTGTCTCAGCCTAATTCAACTGTAAACCTAAAAATTTACAGCCAATTTTGAAAGTGATGTATCTTAGCTCTGGAAATTGTTACTGAATATGTCAATGCTGCTGTAATGAAAAAAAAAGTTTACTAGTGACAAATATGAGATAAAGAAAACAAAATCCAGGCCCTATGCTAGCTATTTCCTTCAGTATTCCTTCTAGAATTTTTGTTCTGAAGGTTTGATGACTTTATAGGATCTTTGAACAAAATCTAGGATGTAGAAAACCTTGCAGGAGAATATGTTTGTTTCTTTTTTAATTGTAACTTTTATTAAATTCATTCTTTGACAATTTGAAAAAAAAACTAACCAAAAAGATGAAAGGAGGGTGATAATACATGTCTGTACTCAGCACTTAAGAGACAAAAGGAGAATAGAAAGTTCAAGGCCAGCCCAGACTACATAGCAAGATCCTAACCCAACCACCACCCACCCCCGCAAAAAAAAAAAGTGCCTAAGGAGAAGAATCTAATGAGGTAATGGCTTCTCTGCCCACACAATCCCAGAAAGTCCCCTGCTTACAGATACAAGGCACTGAAGAAGGGAATGCAGGCAGGGCTCCAATTACTGCCCACCGAACTCCATCGTTTTAGGAACGATTCTTCCTAAAAACAAGAAAAACTACGAGGCTAAAAGCAGTGTTTGATTAAAACTTTGGACACAAAACTGGGAAATAAGTGGTGGTGGAATGCATACCTCTAATCCTATCACTTGGAAGCAGGAGTAAAGTTTGATGGTAGCTGGGGCTAGATACCAAGACCTTACCTCAAAAAAAAAATATATTGTTAAAGGAAACATCCTCATCCCCTTTTCGTACTAAGAACTTCCACCTTCCTGGATTAGGTGACTAGAGACTCTTAGAAGAAAGTGAGTTGCAAAAGGTCTGAACATGTGACAGCATGCACAAACTCAAGCCAGACAAAATCCCAGCATGCATGGGGGAGGTTGTCAAGAAGCCCCAGGCCTAGCTAAGGAACTATTGGCAACTGATAGCTGCTGAGAGAGGGAGACTCAGTTTTCTTTAACGGTATGATGCCAGGGAGGTTGACCAGACTGCAGGGATGGACCCATACCCAAGAGCATTTGAAGAACACAAATCAGACTTGACAGAACTTTAAACAATAATAATACAACACAAAGTTGGAGGGATTGTGGAGATGGAGGAGGAAGCCTGAATATGATCAAAATACATTGTATGGAATTCTTAAAGAATCAATAAAAATGTTTTTAAGGCTATGAACCTAGTATACCAAGCATAGTGGTGGTGGCAAAAAGACAGAAGCAGTGACAGTCAATGTAAATATGCATTATTAATGGTGAGACCCTGGCCCCCTTTCCACACCAGCAACCAGGCAAGAGATTTGAAAATGATCCTTTGAAGGATCTTCAAATGATTCTTTGAAGAAAGTAATAGCCCACATTATCAATCTTGACAGAAAAGCACATGGGAGACCTTGCTACAAACACCAGAAATGAACCCAAGAATCAGCAAGCCCACTTAAGCTGAACTCCCAATCCATTTTTAAGGTCTCACTCTTAAATATAAACAGCCAAAGTAGGGCATAGTAGCTCACACCTTTAATCCCAGCAGTCGAGAGGCAGAAGCAGGTGGGTCTCCAGGCCAGTTCCAGGCAGGTTGGGGCTACAGGAAGACCCTGTCTCAAAAAGACATATATATAAAACAGGCGAGTTGGCCTCCATGATGAAAGACAACAATAACCAGGAAGAAATCCCAAAGGAAACAGATAATTCAAAGAACAAGAGGGGAGCAGATGATGGATGGATGGATGGATGGATGGATGGATGGATGGATGGATGGATGGATGGAAAGACGGTACATTACTAAAAAATAATAGGGTGTTAAAAGAACAGAAGCTAAAAAATGGCTTTGAAATTAGTGATATTATAGTAGAAAAAAATCAGTAAAGATGTTGGCATATAGGACAAGAACTTTTCACAAAAACAAAAAGGAAATAAAAGTAGAAAATAGGAGACAGGAATAAGATTATAAAAGCAACTCATGAACTCCAAGATTCAAATAATAAAAGGCAGAAAAAGAACATGAAAAAACAGAATAGACAGGTATTCAACGAGATAATTTAAAATTCTCTATATTTGAAATTCTTTATTATTTTTATTTCCTTTATGTGTATGGGTGTATTGCCCACATGTATGTAAGTGCACCCATGTTGTGCAGTGCCCGCAGAGGTTAGAAGAGGGCATCAGAGTCCCTGGAACTGGAGTTATGAAGGGGGTGTTAGCCGCCTTGTGGGTGCTGGGAATCGAACCCTGGTCCTCTGCAACAGCAGCCAGTGCTCTTAACCACTGAGCCATCTCTCTAGCCCCCAATTTTCTACATTTGAAAAGTATTAGTTTCCAAATGTACAAGGCCTAAAAACTACCAAGTACAATGCAGTAAAGAAATACCAATATGGGCATTAAGTTTTGGGGATAAAGAGATTTCTTAAGCTACGTATGGAGGCTTACACCTAAGATTTCAGCAACAGAACAAAAGTACTTTACTGACAGACTCAGTCAGTAAAGTGCTTGCCGCACAGCATGAGGACCAGAGTTTGGATTCCCAGCACCCACATAAAAGTTGGATGCAGCAGCATACACAAGCCGATCTCTGGGGCTTGTTGACCAGCCAGTCTAGCCAAATTGGTGAGCTCCAAATTCAGTAACAGAACTTGTGTCAAAAAAATAAAGTGGAGGGTTGGAGAGAAGGCTCAGAGGTTAAGAACACTGGCTGCTCTTCCAAAGGACCCAGGTTTGGTTCCTAGAAACCATATGGTGACTCACATTCATCCATAACTCCAGGTCCAGGAGATTCTATGTCTTCTTCTAGCCTCCATGGATATCAAGCACCCACACGGTGTACTTACATACATACATGCAGGCAAACACTTTTACACATAAGAAAAAAATAAACAAGCTGACATGGTAGTGCATACCTCTAATCCCAGCATGCACAAGGGAGAGGCAGGCAGATCTTTGTGAAATTGAGGCTAGCCTGATCTACACAGCAAGTTCCAGGTTACCTAAAGCTACATGGAGACCTTGTCTCACAAAACCAAACAAAATAATATAAAAATAAAGTGGACAGTGGTTGAGGAAGACATCTGACACCTAACTCTGACCTCCACAGGCATATAAACACACATGTATGCACTTGCACAGAAACAGATGCATATACCCACAAGAATATAGCCACACATGAGCTAAAGGAAAAAGTCCCAGGATGAGAGCCATGCAGCAGACCTAACTATCTTCAAGAAACACAGACTCCAGGGAAAAGGTCTTTGGGGGAAACAAATGGAAGTTTTGAGCAGAAGGAGAACATTAATGAATGTCTGACAGTGTCTTTAAAGCATCTGGAAAAAAACTAGCAATAGGTTCAAAACTAAGGAAATAAAATGAGGCAAAGGCTGGGTGTGGTAGCACAAGCCTTTAAGTCCAACACATGCAGAGGGCAGAGGAAGGCAGGTCTCTATGAGTTCAAGGCCAGCATGATCTACATAGAGCTCCAGGTCAGCCAGGACTACATAGTGAGCCTCTGTCTCAAAAAACTAAAATAAAAAATAAATAGGGTAGTGAGTGATTAAGGACAACACTGAAGGTTGACTTCCGGCCTCCACACTCATGCACATACACATGCACACATAGCCATTCATGAGTATCTGGTACACACACACACACACACACACACACACACACACACACACACAAAATACGTGGGCTGGATAGATAATGCAGTCAGTAAGGTATCTGCCCTGCAAGCATTAGGACTTAAATTGAATCCCCAGAACACAAGTTTAAAAGGTCATAGTGGTACACCCTTGTAATCCCAGCACTGGGGAGGTAAAAACTTGTCAAGATCCAGGCCAATGAGAGATCCTGTCCCCCAAAAAGTAGACAGCACCTGAGGAAAACCACCCAAGGTTGTCCTCCTGCCTAGGGGCACATATCAGTGGTAGAGTTCTTGTCTAGCATATGAAAGGCCCTGGGTTCATTCCCAGTTGCAACAGTAACAACCACATACCTCCTAACCAGACATGGTAACACACACCTGTCATTCTAATACTCAGGAGGCTGAGGCATGAAGTTCACAATTTTAAGACCATTGTAGGCCACAAAGTCACACACATACATACATATATGTACACACACACACACATACACACACACACACACATACACACACACACACATGCACACTCCTTGGCACTCTGTCTAGTACAAAGGCCTCGAAATATAACCAATCAAGTATTATTACCATCAACACTGTGATCTGGAAATATTATTCATCACTGAAAGAAACATGAATTCCTTAATAAAATAGATGATTCCAAGTCTCAAGCAGAAAATGAATTAAATATGCTAAGAATATTGTACCATCCCAGAATGATCAGGGCCACCTAGGGATCTAAGGCAGCTTAAAGCTTAAAGAGATTCTACTTAGCCCAAAATGGAAAATTTCAAATTTAAAATCAACCCAGGGGCTGGAGATACACAAAGTCCTTGGTTCAGTCCTCAGCATTATATAAAGAGGACATGGTCATGCACACCTGTATTTCTAGAACTTGAGAAGTAGAAGTAGGAGGACTAAGAGTTCAAGATCTTACTTGGGTATATAGCAAGTTTCAGGCCAGCCTGGGCTACACGCAACTCTATCTAAAAAAATAATAGTAAAACAAGCTCTCTTCTCATCCCTCATGTGAGAAGCTTCTTCCTGAAGTAGATGTCAGTTAATACAGAAACACACAACCTAAATAATTAAATCTAAAAAAATGTCAAAATTTGGGGCTGGGGAGATGGCTCAACAGGTAAAAGCTCTTGCTGTGCAAGCATTAAGACCTGAATTCAGATCCCAGAACCCATGTTTAAAACACTATCTGGGTATAGCAGCATGCACCTGGAACCCCAGCATTGGGGGAAAGCAGGGAAAGCCAGGAGGATCACTGGGGCTTGCCAGCCACCAGAACAGCCAAAAATCCAGGAGCTCCAGGTTCCATGAGAGACTCTGTCTCAAAGGAATACAGCACTCAGCAATAGAGGGGGGTGGCCAATGTCCTTTTCTGGTCTCTGCGAGCATACACCCATGTACACACATATATAATTGTAAAAATAAAATTTAAAAACAAAAGCTGAAAAAGTCAGACTTGCTGGCCCACATCTTTAATCCCTACACTTGAGAGTGGAGGCAGGGAGATCACTCCAGGTTTCAGGGCAGCATGAGTTCTAGGACAGCCTGAGCTACAGAGGAAGACCCTGATTCAAAAAACAAAAACATAAAAATCTGAATCCTTGGGCTGACAAATGGCGCACTGGATAAAAGTGTTTGCTGGGAAAGTCTGATGACCTGAGTTCAATCCCATGTAAAGGCAGAACCCATGTAAAGGCAGACATATGCCAATGGAATGCATGACCCTACACACACACACACACACACACACAATAATAAATACAATAAAATATTTGTTAAAAATCTGAAGTCACCAGGCGTGGTGGTGCACGCCTTTAATCCCAGCACTCGGAAGGCAGAGGCAGGTGGATCTCTGTGAGTTCAAGGCCAGCCTGGACTACATAGTGAGTTCCAGGACAGCTGGGCTGGGGCTACAGGGAGACCCTGTCTCAAAAAGACCAAAAAAAAATCTGAAGTCAGGCCTGGTGGCATGTATCTGCAGTCCCAGTATCTGGAAAGCTGAGGCAGAATTGTGAGTTAGAGACCAGCCTGGACTACATGTTACACCAGTGTCCCCCCCAAAAAAGCAAATCAAAATGGAATGAGGTGAGCATTACAGTTTAAACGAAATACAGCAGAGGAATAAGGTTAAATGGCATCATGTGAATTCCATCAGCAAAATCCAGAATGTAAAGCTCTCTCTGAGAAAGCCAGCCAGTGTCTTCAATAGATAAATTACAAGAAAAAAAAATTGAGAGGACTATTACAAGTTAAAAGACTGAAGAGACACATTAATATGATGTGTATACAACTGATCCTCTGCATCTGTCGGATCTGTGTAAGCAGATTCAGCCAATCACAGAACAAATAGTTTTAAAAAGAGGGCTGGTTAGATGGATCAGGGGATAATGATGCTTGCCACCAAGCCTGATGACCTGAGTTCAATCCTCAGAACCCACATGGTGGAATGAAAGAACTGACTCCTGCAAGTTGTCCTCTGGCCTGTGCACACACATGCTGTGTGTGGCACACATCCTTTTTCTCCCAACAAATAAACGTTTAAATTTTTTAAAAATATCTTATTTATTTTTATGTGTATGAGTATATTGCCTGCATGTATGTAAGTGCACCTGTGCCGTGCAATACCCACAGATCCCCTGGAACTGGAGTTTGGACAGTTACTGGCCATCATGTGGGTGCTGGGAACCGAACCTGGGTGCTCTTAACTGCTGAGTGCTCTTAAGCCAGTGCTCTTAACTGCTGAGTCATCTCTCCAGCCCCTAATGTTTTTAAAATAATTTTTAAAAGGTATCTGCACTGAACGTGTATATACTGCTTTCTTGTTTTTCCAAAACAATACAATACAGCAACTATTTACATAGCCATTTATTTACCATTTACACAGCATTTACATTGTATTTAGTACAACTAATATGTAAATTACATGAGAAGATGGGAATAAGTAATGTACAAACACTACAATCTTTTTACGGACTTCAGCATCCATGGATGTTGGTATCTGTGGGAGTCCTGAATCTAAACCCCACAGATACCAAGAACAATTGATCATCTTGTTTGAATCCTGATTTGAGAAAAAAACTAGAAAAATCAAAACATTTACAAGATAAATTAATGTCAAAATAAACACAAAATATTTAATATTATGGGCAAATATCTATATTTGGGTGTGATAGTGGTATAAGGTTATATTTAAAAAATAATTTCTCCTTGTACTCACACTGAAATGTTTACATTTTGTGTGTCTACAATTTGACTCATTATAATCCAAAGATAGAAGAAACATACATGAGAATACAGATAAAACAGTTAGTATTCATTCATTAAACATGGTAAGCATCCACATACTATGTATGTATCCCTAGCTGGTCTGGAACTCACTATGTGGACCAGGGTAGCCTCAAACTGACAGAGATCTGCCTGTCTCTGCCTCTACATGCACCACCATGCCTGGTCTGTTTCTTATTATTTTCCTCTTGAAACTGCCATCTTCATTTGCTTGGTGATACCATTTTCTGGTAGCTTTCCTCCTATCCTGCTGACTACTTCCTAGTCTTTTTCATTGGATCTTTTTTTATTCTCCTTTCCCACTATAAATGTTGGTGTCCCCCCAGGACTCTATCCTTGACCTTCTTTCTGAATATATTTGTGAAGACAGCACCCAATCTTAACTGGTACCTGGAATGGCCACTTGGAATTGACAACTGTTAACTTGTGTTTGCATTATAGTGCCTCTTGATCTTAAAGAGGCTGCTGAAAATCCTTAAAAAATCCTTGTCATCATGGCAAGCTCCTGAAATCAACATTACCCTAATCAGGATTTCTCAACCCCTAGGCTGCTGACATTTTGGATTGGATTATTTTCTCTTGCAATGAATTATCAGATCCACTGTATAATAGTTAGTGGTAATCCTGGTTTCTAGTAGGCAACATTAGTTACAGTAACCAAAATAGTTTCTACATGTCCCATGGGGAACACAATCTCCTCATGTTCATAACCACTGTGCTAAACTAAACTTACCCTCTTACCTTCCTAAATATTTTTCATCACCTTAGTTATTGGTATTATCATGGACTAGAAACTTGGGTCATCTTAGCTGCTATCTTAATTCCCTCTTCCTCCTCAGTCACATCTAATCCATCTCCAATCCTTGTCAATTTTACTTTCTAGAAATATCTTTTAAAATAAATAATAACTAAATAAACAAATAAGAAACAGCTAAAGGAAAACCTGAACTTGATCCCTGGAACCCATGTGGTGGAAGGAGAGAACAGATTCCCTCAATCTGTCCTCTGCTCTGCACACACACACACACACACACACACACACACACACACACACACAATAAATAAAATAGGATAATTGAAGACAAAAATAGGAAAAGAAGCTGATGCAGAACATAAGAATTTCTGAAGAATGAGTCTACAAAAAGAGCTGTGTCCTAGCAGGGGAATTCTGGAAGTTTCCTGCCAATGTGCCCCATGTGCTAGATAGCTTTAGTGTCAACTTGACACACCTGGGTTGAGGGAGCCTCAATTGGGGAATTGCCTCCATTGGATTGGCCTGTGGCCATGTCTGTGGGGCACCTTCTTGATTACTAAGTGAAGTGGGAGGGCCCAGCCCATTGTGGGTTGGGCCTATGTTGTATAAGAAAGTAGATTGAGTGGGGGCCAGAGGAGCAAGCCAGTAAGCAGCATTCCTCCATGGTCTGTGCTTCAGCTCCTGCCTCCAAGTTCCTGCCCTGAGCGGCCTGATGAACTGTGACCCAGGAGATGTAAGAAAAAAAACTCTTTCCTCCCCAAGTTGTTAGTGATCAGAGTGTTTTGTCACAGCAATGGAGAAACAAACTAGGACACCCCATGAAAAGGCAGCACCCCAGTGACAGAAGCCAGGATCATTAAAAAGGTGGGTGCTGGTAAGAATTAAAAGGAGTAAGAGGGCATCTAGTTCAACCCTCAATAAGGCTTGAGCCTTTTGCTGTTGAGCTCTATGAGCACAGTCATCATTTCTACCGACATTGTAAGTCAATACTATAGTCCCAGCATGTGCATAGTGCCTGACACACAGTGGGTACTCAACAGTGGATCCATGAAACTGAAGGATTCATAAAAGTCTCAGAGTTTGTCTTTTGCGATGCTGGAATTGAACCTGGGGCTTCATGCATGCGTAGCAAGTATTCTACTACAGAGTTATGTCCGCAGCTCAATCTCATGATATAGATGTCTTACTACATGCCTACATCTCTTACGGTATTTCTCTGTTCTGCTGAAAGCATTAATCTTCCAAATATTTTGAACACCATACAAGATAGGGTGGACTCAGGCATACCTCTTTTCCTAATACTTCCCTATTATTAAAGTCCTTGAACTCCCTGACATTTAAAATAATGACGCAGTTCTACCTCCTCCTCTCTACCCTGCTTGAAATAAAACAGTGCCAATGTTCTGAACACATTAAGAGGTAGGCATTCAGTACAGAGCCCCTCTTCTCCTCCAACAATCCTGGCAGCCGCCCATACTAAAATGTCAGGGATTCTGCTGTTACAGACTACAATGCCCCAGGTCGTCTTAAACCAGCCCTCGAGCCTTTTTACCTGAGCCGCTTGAATGTGTTTCTCAGGGATGTTTTTCAGATGGTTAGACGGTACACAGACAACGTTCCCATCTGTGTGAAGAAACAT
This sequence comes from Nannospalax galili, assembly GCF_000622305.1. Lineage (NCBI taxonomy): Eukaryota > Metazoa > Chordata > Mammalia > Rodentia > Spalacidae > Nannospalax > Nannospalax galili. The sequence goes on along the minus strand of NW_008351466.1, from coordinate 1,115,686 downwards.
AATTTACATAGTTTTCCTAATTCAGCAACTCTAATTCCCTCCATCAGAGGCATATATGAATATAAAGGAACAAAATGCCTAATTCAAGTATAGTCATTTTTCAGAGAAAACATCATTGTTTCTTAGTTTAACCATTAATCAGCTGATTCTTAGTGGAGCTAGTCCTCAGTATTTTCTCTCATACCAAAAATGCACCACATGATGACAATGGTTTTCTGTTCAGATTTTAAGAGGGAAATAAAACGTAACGGGTTTTGTTTTTCTTTTGATGAAGAGTAGACCACTGACATCATAAAGTCATTTTCTTCAGCATGTGAAGGGGAAAAGCCAAACGTTTGTCTTACTGAACTTTAGTTTAAGGCATATGGATATTAAACAGTGTGACTAAAATAAAATGATTGTGTTTCAAGTGGATTTATTGAAAATGGGCAAACAGAAATCTCAGGAATGGAATCCAGGAATGGATGCAGGAATTAAGTCTCAGAAAATCTCATGGTGATTTCCTTCATCTCTCCTTTCCAATTCTTTTAAGGCAGATTCACCACAAAAAATCTCTAGTTTTTAGGTCTGTGAGGATGGGAGCTAAACAAGATGACTCCCTAACAATGATAGCACTGCTCCCAGTATGGACAGAAGCATAAATGAGGATGAAGACGACAATGCTGAGATGGCAGCAGCAGTAACAGAAACATTCACTCTAAGTCTGCACCAGGTATCAGGTAAAATGCTTTTAGGGGAATATGCAAGGGCTGTGGTTTCTATCAGCGCTATAATGATAGCCCATCAAAAACTATCCCCAATGGGGCTGGAGAGCTGGCTCAGCAGTTTGGAGCACTGACTGCTCTTGCAGAGGACCTGAGTTCAGTTCCCAGCATCCACATGGAGTCTAAACGGTTTGTAACTCCAGTTCCAGGGAATTCAATGCCCTCTTCTTACCTTCATGGGCACTGCATATGTGAGGTTCACTTATATACATGCAGCTTTGTGATCATGACCTGCATCAAATATCTCCAGTTCAGCTTTCTTTAAGATCACTATGTGTTCCATTCTTACTGACAACTATTATCTGTGCTCTTCTCTCCCCTCTCCGTCACTATTTTTTCCAACTGACCTCTCCAAGTTCCCAGGTAGTATCCCACAGTCTTTGGATTGCCATCTGGGCCTCGGTTCACAGAGAAGGTGGACTTATTTCGGTAGCCATTGATGACAGGCTGGAAAGTGTAGAAAGAAAGGAAGGGGAATAAAAGATCAAACAAAAATCAAGGAGGACAACAAAGGGAATGCAAAAATGTTCTCTGAAAGCAGACAAACAAAACTGGCTTGGAAGGTATGGTGCATGTGAAAGTCTGTAGCTCACAGTAGAAAGGAGCTCCAGGTCCTTCAGCACTCTCTCGCTCATGTGCTCTGCTGTCAACTCTTATTTTGTTTCTTAGGGTTTTATGTTGTTGTTGTTTGAGAAAGGGTCTCCCTGTAGCCCCAGCTGGCCCAGCTCCCTGTAGAGCAGGCTGCCCTTCACAGAGATCTGCCTGCCTCTGCCCCCTAGACATTGGGATTAAAGGCATGCACCACAGCCCCCTCACCTTGACAGCTTATTTCTGATGGCTGCTATTGCTTTGATTTTGAATAAAGTTTCCTTGCTACTTTGAAAAAAACATGGACCAAAAGGAGCTCCAATCTTGCCATAAAGCAGGAACCAGCAAACCTGACCAGCCAAGGAAGTTATGGCTCAACAAGACATTTGGTACCTGTCATTAACTACTCAACTCTGACAATGTGGCCCTCAAATCTGTCACATGAATAGGTGATTTTGATAGCAGTACTAAAGGACAGATTTGGCCTAAGGGCTACAGTACGCCTGTTTCTGCCAGAAAATAAATTCTGACTCTTGGAAGCCCAATTAAGAAGGTCCTAAAGCCTGGAATCTAAAGTAGAAAGGAAGTGGCTGATAAACTGGGCTCTGTATCAGAGTATCAGACAGGTCTGACACTTTCTAGATGGGTGCCCTGGGCAAACCGCTTAATCTTTCTGAGCTTTGATATCTCTCTCTCCCTCAAGGCCATTGCAAATAGAAGAATGATAAAATGACACATGATAATCTCCTGCCTAAAGCAAGTACCCATTAGATACTGGCTATATCATGAGCTGTTACAGGGACATGGTAGATGAGGACTGGTGAGATGAGGACTTACAGAGGGAATAATGGGATGGAGGAGACAACGGAGCCCCTCAGTTTGAGGTGCAGCCCCTGTGCCATTGAGACCATGGAGCATTTGTAGGTAAGACTCTAGACTTTGTAAAATTTTCTTCTGAGCTTCAAACTTCACCTGCAAAAAAATAAGAATATAAGCAATGAAACAAAAGAATTTTGTAGTTTCACCACAAAGAAACAGAAAAGAAGACAAAGTTCTTTCAAAGATTCATGGGTCATGATCTTAGCAGATAAGAGAAGCAGAAAAATATAGAACTAGCAAAAATTTAATAAGATACCAGGAAAAGGTCGAGTGAGCTCTATATGAGCTCATCTTTTTATCTGACCTTTAAAAATAAACACTTAATGCATATGTCAGTGTTGTCCAATAGAATGTTCTATAATGGAAATGTTCTATGTCTGTGCTACATTCTACAGTAGCCACTTAGCCACATGTGGCTACTGAGCACTTGAAATGTACCTAGTGGGAATTAGGAAGTATTTTAGCCTTGTTTAATTTTATGGTAATAGGAATCAAACCCAGGGCCTCATGAATGCTAGGTAAGTGCTCTACCACTGAGCCACACCCCAGCCAAAAATCCTAATTTTAAGTGACTTATAGTCAGTTCTTCTATAATGTTATATAAGTGTTCCTCTATGACACTACCCAAAGTGCATAGAAAAAACACAGTACTCATGGGAGAAACAGGATCAGGTATACAACATTATAAAATTCAGCAGTAACTCCCATAGGTAAACAGCTCTTAGAAGAAGAAAGGTCAGTGAGAACTGTGATTTCTATTACTGTGTTATAATGACTATCCATCAAAAAATATCCCCAGTCAACTTTGTGATCATGCTCTGCATCAAAGACTTCCAATTCAACTTTCTTCAAGGTCACTGCATGTTCCAGTCCTACTGCCACTGTTCCCTGACCTCTCAACTCTTGGTTTCTTATTTCTACTAGCCACAGCTTTCAGGAGACCTCTCTAAATTCCCAGTACCCCACAGTCTTTGAATTGCCATCTAGGTCTTGGCTCCTTTCTTGCTTTTTTGTTGCTGTTTTTAGGTTGTTTTTCTGTTTTGTTTTGATTTTTGGAGACAGGGTATCACTATGTAGTCCTGGCTAGCTCCCAAGTGCTGGGATTAAAGGTATACAACACCACACCCAGTTTTTGTTTCTGCTTTTGTTCTTTTATCATTCTTATAACTGTGTTTATATGTGGCAATCTCTTACACCTTCCAACACAGACTCTAATAAGAACAGCACCACTTCATGCATGTCAAATGGCTAAGAAATAAGAATATGACAATAAGGCTGGCTCTTTCTCCCAAAGACCTAAGGTTTGCTTCTGGAAGGCAAGGTGCCAAAAGGGTTACAGCTTAGAAGGTAGTGTGAGAGAGTAAAAGTGAGTTGGATGGACTACTGTAACAGCAGCAATGAATTAGTATAGTTCCTAACAGTCTCAGAAAACTGAAGGAATCAGTAGATATATGGTGTGTGTGTGTGTGTGTGTGTGTGTGTGTGTGTGTGTGTACATTTTATGGGCTTTTTTATTTTTTGAGACGGGTCTCACTATATAGCTCTGGTTAGCCTGGAACTTGTTCTGTAAACCAGTAGACCAGGGTGACCTTGAACTTACAATGAGATCTGCCTGCCTCTGTCTCAGGGAATGCCAGGATTAAAAGCATGCACCACCAAGCCCAGCCCATTTTATGGATTCTTATATGGTCTGGTTCAACTGGGTGCAATTTCCTCCTTTCATCTCGCACATCTCAAGAAAAAAATTGCTCCTAGGCAAATGTGAAATCAGCATTATATTCAAATTATTCCCTAATATATCAATCAATTGGAATAAATTTTTCAAAGCAAGTCTTTTGGCAAAATTGACTGTATTTAAATTTAAACAGCCACTTGCCAGCTGGGGGCTCCTGTGTTGCAAAGTGCAACCACTCTGTTATTCATATACGTATGAATGACAAGGAAAATGAGCAATTGACAACTTGGGTTTTGAAATTAGAAATTATATGAAGTTCAAATTTCAGAGTCATTAGCATAGGAAGTTTAAAGACCTGCAGGGTGGGCTGTGGATGCACTTTGTTGGGTGGAGTGCTTATCAAGCATGCCTGAAGTCCTGTGTTCAAGCCCCAGAACTGCATAAATGAGGTGTGGTAGTTCACTCCTGTAATTCCAAGAGGCAGAAGACTCAGAAGTTAAAGGTCATCCTCAATTATATAACTAGTCAGAAACCAGCCTGGGCTATAAGACACCATATCCCAAAACAAACAAACAAACAAACAAATAAAAGAATCTGGGCATGGAGGTATACACCTTTAACCCCAGCACTCAGAAGGAAGAGGCAGGTAGATCTCTGAGTTCCAAGCTAGCCAAGGCTACACAGTGTCTCAAAAAAACCCAAAAAACAAAAAAGTAAAATAGAAAGGACCTGTGAGGCAACTGGGTAAAACTGTCCAATGAGACTTCCCATGGCTCTTTAGTGTCATTCTCCTGTAGGAGAGGAAAGAAACAACTTAAGCTAAACACCTACCTTGAGTTGTTCTTCATAGTTCAGCCTCCAGAGTGGAGTCACCACATCAGCCAGTCTTGAATAAAATAATTGAGACACACTGTTAATTATCTAAATATGTGCTGAACACATACTATGTATAAGTATTTCTTGTCACCACTTTCTCCAATGTTTAACTTATTCAGAACACCCAACTAACTCTCATGTCCCTAGGGAAATGAGTCTTGGAGACCCCATTTTGGTGGTGTCTACTGTTTAACAAAGCAGAACAGATAGGCCAACTCAAAGTAAAAAAAAAATCCAGATTTATCAGGTGGTAATTAATCATCTCATGAAAAGATTTAGTGCTGGGTGCCTCTTAAAAAACACCCTCCCAGGGGCTAGAGAGATGGCTTAGCGGTTAAGAGCACTGGCTGCCATTACAGAAGACCCAGGTTTGATTCCCAACACCCACATGGCAGCTAACAACCATCCATAACTCCAGTTTCAAGGGAATCCAATGCCATCTTCTGACCTCCAAGGGGATTGTATGACATCATGGGTGCACTGACACACATGCAGGCAATACACTCATACACAAAAAGTAAAAATAAACAAAATATTTAAAAAGAAAAAAGCTCACCTCCCTAAGGCTTTTAAAACATAATTTGAAATTGAAAATACATCTGTTGCATAAAATGAGGTCTATTTGTATTTGTATGACTGTGATGGGACTAGTCATGTCCAGTCTGCCTACCATTTTGATTTTTCTGGTTTTTGAATTTTTTAAATTTATTTTTATTTTACTTTGTGTTTTGAGACAAGGTCTCATGTAGTTCAGGCTGAGGATGTAATAGCTGAGGATGACTCTTGATCTTCCTGCCTCCACCTCCTGAGAGCTACAACTGGAGGTGTGCACCACCATGCCCAACTTCATAGACATTTTTAAGAGGCAAGGACCTTGTTTGAGATCTCCTTTCTCAAGACACACAAAGACAAGAACATTATCTACAATCTCAAAGCAGTTCTATTAATAGCTTCATGTGTGCCCTAGGCGCACTACCCCTCAAATCTTGGCAATGCTACATTAGTAAGGTTAGCAATACAGAATCTCAGTGGACCCATGGATTCTGACTTGGGAAGAACAAAGAACAGGAGCCTCGGTCTTACCTCTCCTCCCAACAGTCATCTGGTGGTCTAACATAGCTTTGTTTCTTTTGACACTTTTGTCCTCTTGGATACTTCTTGGTTATCACATGAGTGAAATTTCCTTTACATGCTGTGCCCAAAAAGGGCCGTGAACAATTTCGTGGTTTTGTGGTACACCAGGGAAGCAGTCCTGTTTCAGAGAACAGGCCCACCCTGGAAAGGAAGAGTCTTGGGCTATGCATTAGGGCTCTTCTCTTGGTGCCTGCCAATCAAAGAAATACACTGTAACTCACCTGTTGAAAGGTGGACATACAGAAATACAATTCACAACCCTTTCACTAATTTATATACCTATATAGAACCCCAGAAATGAGCACAGTGATGGCACAGTATTCAGTAAAGCATACCTCTCGAACACAACTTAGTGTATGTAGGACAGTTTTAAGCCAGACCTGATGGTGCAGGTCTATAATCCCATCAACTCAGGAGGCTGAGGCAGGAAGACTACAAGTTCAAATACTGCCCAAGCCACAAAATGACTTCAAGGTTAGATGATGTAATTTAGTGAGACCCTGTCTCAAAATTTTAAAACTTTAAAAAAAAATTTATTTTATATGCATGGCCTGCTTATGTGTAAGTCCACCTAAGTCATGCAATGCCTGAAAAGGTTAGAAAAAGGCATCAGATTCTCCTGGAACTGGAGTTACATTCTGCTGCTTTCCCTGATTTTAGGGGAAGTACAGGACACAAATCTATTTTGTAATATTTTTTAAAAGATTCAAATATTTTTAAATTTTTTATTTATTTATATTTTATATGTATGAGTATATTGCCTGCAATGTAAGTGCACTTATGTCATGTAATGCTTGCAGAGGTCAGAAAAAGGCGTTGGAGCCCCTGGAACTGGAGTTACAGATGGTTGCTAGTTGCCATGTGGGTGCTGAGAACTGAACCCGGGTCCTCTGCAAGAGCAGCCAGTGCTCTTAACTGCTAAGCCATCTCTTCAGCCCTCTTAAAACATTTTTTTAAAGGAGCCAGAGATGTAGCTCAGTCAATAGAGTGCTTGCCTAGCATGCATGAAGCCCCAGGTTCAACCCCCAGCACCACATAACCAGCTATGGCAACACACATCTGTAATCCTAGCACTTAGGTGATGAAGGCAGGAAGATCAGGAGTTCAAGACCATCCCTGGCTACACAGTGAGTATGAGACAAGAGATATGCGACCCTGTCTCAAAAAACAAAAGAGTACTAGGGCTATACCTCAGTGGTAGAATGCCTACCTAGAATGTGTGAGGCCCTTGGTTTAATCCCTAGTAGCAAACAGATAGCCAACAGACAGACAGACAGACAGACGATAGAAAATAACCGGCTCCCAAAATAAAGAGATGTGGAAAATACAGATTCTGTTCCCCAGGAAAGAGTTTAGCTCTCTCAATACATTTCTACAGGCAAACCCTTCCCTATCCTACGTTCCCACCTAACAGCCAACCATGCAAGCAATATTTAGTGCTTACTATGAACCAAACAACCTGTGACATCAGTACTAAGGGGTTACAAGGTTTTGGTCTGAGAGCAAATCCAGACACAGGAAAAATGTTTGTAAGTAATGATAGCCTGGTTCCTGATGAGTGTTCAAGAAAGGTTTCCTAAAGCAGGTAGGCCTTGTATGGAGAAGTAAAGAGCTGACACAGCAGTTCTGTAAGTACAAGTTATAATGCAGAATGAGAACCAGGAAGGCTGGGCATGGAGGCACACCCCAATTCTCAGCACTCAGGAGGCTGAGGCAAGCCAGCCTGGGCTATACAGTAAGTAAGTTCTGGACAACCAGGACTATCTAAGTAGGTGCTGGGAGGGAGGGAGAGAGGGGAAGAAGGAAAGGAAGGGAAGGAAAGGAAGTAGGAAAGGAAGGAAAGAAGGAAGGGAAAAAAGGAATAAAAGGGAGGGAGAGAGAGAGAAAAGGAAGGAAAAGAATGAAGAGAACCAGAAACTATGGCGCCATGGAGGCCAAGGGAAGCATCTCTGATATAGACACTTACATGCCAGGAAGTCTAAGGTAAAAAAAGAAGAGGAAGAAAGCAATGGATAGAGCCAGACAATAGGGTCAAATCAAAGCTTTGGAATTCCAGCTCAGACCCTATAATCAACAGACCTGGCTTGGGTTGTCTGCTGGATCTAACACACTTATTAGCTAGGTGGCTTCTGGTAAGTTAGCTACTCCTCTAACATTCCTTTTCTTTCACCTATAAAATAGAGACAATCATGATACCTACCTCACATAGTGGCTTCAAATGATAGAGATAACTTAAAAAAATAAAATGGACTGCTGAGAGAGGAGCTCAGTGATACAGCACTTGTTTAGCAGGTACAAGGCCCTCAACTGAATCCATCATACTACATTAAAAAAGTACTCAACGAAGATTAAAAGGAGATGACATCTGTAAAGCTCTGAGCACAGTGCCCAGTACCTGGAAAAAGCTCTTCAGTGTTACTAGACATAATGGAACTGAGTGGGGGAGGCAATACTGAAGGAAAGCAACAGAAAGGAATCATAACTCTGAAGTAAATGCTGAAGTGTTAAGACTCATGACTCTCAGAACACACAGGAAGGCTCCACTCAGAGGAAGGTCTCTCTCTTCCTCCCACATAGAACTGTCCTTCCATCTATTGACTTTCAGGTGCCTGTCCTTTACTCTGTAAGCACTTTCTTTTTCTTTTCTTGCAAATACTGGATATTAAACCCAGTGTCTATGCTGGGCAAGCACTCTACCACAGGGCTATATACCCAGCTCCTTCCACTTTTTATTTTGAGACAGGGTCAAGTTAGTTGCTCAGGCTGACCTTGAACTCTCCCCATGTAGGCCTTTAAGTTGTAACCCTCCTTAAATCCTTAATGTCTTGAGTAGCTGGGATTATAAGCCTAAATCCTTACCTTAATGTCTTGAGTAGCTGGGATGGCAGGCCTGTGCCACCAGGCCTGGCTAAGCACCATTCTGTATATTTTTCTAAAACTTATTTTTTATTGTTTGCAAAACATTTGAATATGAGCAAATTATTGAAACCTTATCACAACTAGTAATTGACCACCTAGAATCCTAAACAAAAATTTTACATAGGAAAGTTTTTTACACTAAAATTAATGACATGTTTAAATTCCCCTAAAACTATGAAAGAAATACATTATTATCTTACTTAAAACAAGATGGAAGATTAGAAAGCCAGATTTTGTGGGGTGTCCAGGGTCTCACTTATGTACAGCTTGAACTGTAACTCTGAGCTAACACCTTAGAAAGCAGTTTTACAAATATCTTTATGAGGTAAGGATTTAACTCAAATTCATATGAACTATCTTTCAAAGACTTTAATATACTATCTGTAAGCCATTTCAAAAACTTAAGCAGTATTCCTCTGAAGATGTGGTATGTTCTATTACCACAGTTACAGGGAAGAAGTAGAAGGAGGAAACTGTCCCATAGGATTAACATGTTTTTGTTACATTAAATGAATAATGAGGGAACAAGACAGGTTCCTGATCTTAGTTCTGCTGATATTTCATTTGATTAGTTTATGTACTTTGTGGCTCCTCACACAAGTAAAAGACTTCATAGTTATGATTCAAAATATTAAATATTTAAAAGGTTAGTCCTCAGAACCTAAAGAAGAATAAAGGCTAAAGGGGCATGAAACACCCCAAAAGTTCAAGTGTACAGAGGAAAGCTGTGATGCAAGCATAGCCTTGCATTCTCTTCATTATGAAGCAAATCTAGATGGTGTCAGAGTCTTGAAGAAGTCCTGGGAACTGCTTCAGACTGCTTCCCCAAACTGAAAGTATGGGTTCATAGCACCATTCTTAAGAGTCACAGAACATGTGATTGAACTTAGCATGACAACCTATTGATCTGCTATGAAGTTACCACTTACCACTGACCTCTACCTTGGATTTTGTCAGAATGTCATCATTTGAGGTTGGAGGAAATCTCAATTTGGTAGTGGGGTGGTTGAGACAGGTGTCCTTGTAGCCTCAGCTGGCCTGGAACTCACTAAGTAGACCAGGCTGGCATTGACGCCAGAGACCCATCTGCCTCTGCCTCTAGTGCTGGGATTAAAGGCATGTGCCACCATACCTGGCTAAAATTTCATACTTTTAACAGAATGCATGTAAGCTGGTCCACAGATCAGCCCTTAAAAGCAGTAAGGTGCCATAATTAAAATATAAGCTTGTTAGACATGGTGGCACAAGCCTTTGATCCCAGTACTTGTGAGGCAGAGGTAGGTGGATCTCTGTGAGTTCCAGTCCAGCCTAGTCTAAATAGTGAGTCTCAGGCTAGCTAGGGCTACATAGTGAAACCTGTCTCAAAAAAAAGAAAACATAGGCTTTAAAAGTTGGGGTGCTACAAAGTGAGTTCCAGGTTACCTGGGGCTACAGGGAGACCCTGTCTCAAAAAAAAATAAAAAATAGAAACATAAAAGCTGGGGTGATATAGCTTAAAAGTACTTAACTAGTATGTGAAAGGGCCTGAGTTTGATCCCTATCACCACAAAAAAAAGGCTGGAGTTGTAACTCAGTGATAGAGCAAAGCCCTTGGTTCAAGCCTTAGCACTTAAAAAAATATTTAGCAAACAGTACTGGAAGAACTAGATATCCACAAGTAAAAGAATGAAAATATATCCTTATCTCTCTCACCCTGCACAAAACTCAATTCCAAATGGATCAAAGACCTTAACATATGAACTGAAACTATGAAATTGCTAGAAGAAAAAGTAGAGAAAAAAACTTCAAGACCCCAGCATAGGTAAGGACATTCTGATCAGACTCTGGTTGCACAGGAAATAAGGCCAATAACTGACCAACTGGACCTAATGAAGCTAAAAGGCTTCTGTACAAGTAAGTGAGGAGGCAGCCCAGAATGTGAGAAAATCTTTGCTAGCCACACATCTGACAGAGGATTAACACCTAGACTACACAAAGAACAACAACAAAAAAAAACAAAAAAAAACCGCTAAACCTGAGAATAAACAATCCAATCCAAAAAAAGGAGCTAAAGAAATAAACAGAGTTCTGAAAACAATGCAAATGACCAATAAATTTGGGGTGAGGGTTTGGCAGGAAGGTTTGAAACAGGTTCTCTCTGTAGCCTCAGATGGCTTGGAACTCACTAAATAGACCAGGCTGGCCTCAATCCCACATAGATTCACCTGCCTCTGCCTCTGAATGCTGGGATTAAAGGCATGTACCACCACACCCAGTTTCCAATAAATATTTTTAAGTGTGTTCAACATTCTTAGTCATCAGGAAAATGCAAATTTAAAGTATTTTGAGATGCCACGTCAAACCAGTCAGAATGGCAATTATCAAGAAAACAAATGATGGAGCTTGAGAGACGGCTCAGCAGTTAAGAGCACTGGTTGCCCTTGCAAAGGACCGGGGTCCAATTACTAGCACCCACACAGTGGCTAGCAACCATCGACAACTCCAGTTCCAAGGGATCAGACGCCCTCTTCTGACCTCCATGGGCTTTGCACAACATGGGTGCACATACTCACATGCATGCAATACACTCATAAAATAAAAATAAAAAATTTTAAAACATGACAACAAATGCTAGGAGGATGTGGGAAAATGAGAACTCTTGTTCACTACTGTTGAGATTGTAAACTGGTACAGATATTACAGAAATCAGTGGGCAAGGTCATTAAAAAACTAAAATAAAACTACCAAATGACCCAGCTACTCCAACTCTTGGCCACAAACCCAAGGACTTGATGGCCTACCATAAAGATATCTGCATATCCATGCTGATTGTTACTCTATTCACAATAACTAGGAAATGGACGCAGTCTTGATATCCATCAACTGATAGATAATGAAAATATATTACATATACGCAATGGAGTTTTATTTTTATAAAGAAAATGAAAATTTCAAGAAAACGGATGGAACTGAAATACATTATATTAAATGAGGTAACCCAAGCTCAGAAAGGCAAGTATCACATGTATTCTCAAGTGCAGATCTTAGCTCCTAGTTCTTTATATATGTGCACTTATGTGGGATTGATTATACACAGAGGCCAGGAAACTACAAAGGGGCCCATGAGAAGAGAGAGGTTTGAAGGGAGAGGGGTGCAAAGGGTAAGAGAACACAAGTGACATGAAAGCAGAAGGGGGAACACTGAAGGTGGAAGACTTCAAGCAGAGATGGGGTGCAGTGAGATGGAGGAAGGGGACAACCAAAACTATGTATGAAAATCCCATAAGGAAACCAACTTCTTAAGTTAATTTTAATTTTTAAAATAGGCTTTGAAGCCCCATTTTGATCCAGATTCCACTTCTCAGTAGCTGTGCGGCTTTGAGCAAGTTAACTAAGCATAATGAATGTCAGTATCATCATCTATAAAAATGGGACTAATAGCATCTGCCTTTCAAGATTGCATTAAGAATTTAAAAAGGGGCTGGACCATACTTTGAGGTCTATACTAATCCGGTCAGAGGGACTTAAAGGACAGTTTTTGCTCCTTGCCCTCCAAGGTCAACTAAGTTCCAGGGCACTATGGAGCATCTCTCAAAATGTCCTGTAACTGTGGTGGGTCACCCGTCCTCCTCTTCAGGGAGGCCATGGAGACTCCACCAGATGGACTTGAACCAGTGTCCAGTCTACAAAGAGGAGGGTCAACTCAGAAGAAACATTTCCTCCATGCTTCCAAGTGAAGCTAGCCACAGTCAAGCAGGACCTTTGATTTATCTTCACATAGATGGAACTGATAAAAGAAAGGAGGCAGGGCCTCCTCCCAAGCCCGTGTGACCCCTGAGGAACAGATCCTCCAACAACCAGAAGAGTAAAAATAAATTGGTTTATTTGGGCCAACTGTATGGTCTTAAACACCCAAAAGGAAAGTATAACCAAAGAGTAAAGCGATCAGTATATTTCAAAGGACCCGGGTTCGATCCCAGCACCCACGTGGTGGCTACAAACCATCCTTAACTCCAGTTCCAGGGAAATCCAACACCCTCTTCTGAACTCCGAGGCAATTGCATGACACTGGTGCACTCACATACACGCAGGCAATACACTCATACACATAAAATAAAAGTCATATATAAAATATTTAAAAAAAGAGTTCAAGGGATTATACTTCTCAGACATTGGGCTTAAGTCCATATAAAATGTTATTTTGACAATTATTTCTCATTGATGATTTTGTTTCTAAGAAGAAAGTGCTGCTCAGATGTAAGACTTCAAATCTTGGTCTGCAATACTGTAGTGCCCACCTGTAGCTAAGGGAGATAACCCACTATTCTAAAATGATGGCTAAATTTGTTTTCTCCCCCATCTAGAAGCCTTTGAGACAGAACTGACACTGATTCTAACAACTCCAACAGTATTGTGTAATGCTAATTACTCTTGCCTTTACTTCTCCTTCACATCTCCTACTCACCACTCAAGGACCTCCTTTTCCCCCTACAGATAAGAGTTATGCAATCTGGGAGTCTTTTAGATAGACCCACTGAAGGGGTACCCCAATTGCCTCACCCTGCATCCCTGTTCAGCGTGGAAGAAACCAGAGTGGTCTGCATCCTGATTCCCTATAATGCTAATTACTCTTGCCTTTACTTCTCCTTCACATCTCCTACTCACCACTCAAGGACCTCCTTTTCCCCCTACAGATAAGAGTTATGCAATCTGGGAGTCTTTTAGATAGACCCACTGAAGGGGTACCCCAATTGCCTCACCCTGCATCCCTGTTCAGCGTGGAAGAAACCAGAGTGGTCTGCATCCTGATTCCCTATTGGCAATTTGGGTAACCTCTTCAGAGGATCGTATATTGAGTAGGAGGTAGGAATTCGCTAGGCAATTAGGGTAAAAAAAGACCCCAAAGAAAAGTAGCCAGTTTCTTGGCTAAAAGTCAAAAATGTCCTTGGGCCTCTTAGCAACATATTCGTAGTCCCAGCACTGGGGAAATGAAAATAGGTAGAGTTTGCTTACCAGCCAGTACTGCTGAATTCATGAGTTCCAGGTTTAGTGAAAGACCTTGTCTCAAAAACAAATGGAAGGAAAGAAAGAAAGAAGGAAGGAAGGAAGGAAGGAAGGAAGGAAGGAAGGAAGGAAAAAAAATGAAAGAGTACACGAAGTTGTCAGAAAAAAGTGATGGGGAGATATGGGAGGTGTCGGAGGGGAAGGAGTGGGCATGGGTTTGATCAAAGCACCTTATATGCATGTATGAAATTCTCCGTAAAGTTTTTTAAAGTTAAAAGTCGGGGGGGGGGGGGGATGGCCCAGTGGTTTAGAGTGCTTGCTGCTCTTCCACAGGACCTGAGTTTGGTTACCAGCAACTATAACTCCAGGTCCATGGGCTCCAATGCCCTCTGGCCTCCATGGGCACCTGTACTCACACATGCACATACCACTCCCCACACACAAACCTACACACAATTAAAAATAAAAATATTAAAAAAAATTAGTCAGACTTCCCCTGGAGCTGACAGAGCCAGTGGTGAGGATGATGAGCACCTTGATGCTCATTCTGTCTTGGGCCTAGAGGACTTTGAGCTAAGCTATACAGGACACAGCTAGGCCTGGAATCCTACCCAGAATGCTGGTATTTGACCAGCAGTGAGGATGTGGCTGATGGGGATGTCAAAGAGATAGGCCCCTCTAGGGTTTCTATTCCTTTCTTGGTGGTGGGTGTCTGATCCCTACTGGTGATGGATCATGGTAAACACTGGAACAGAACTGTAACAGAATTAAAGATGATTGTTTCAAAAGAAAGTATTAAATGAGATTATACACATGGGGTGTTCAGGACTGTGCTTAACACAGCAGGTGTTCAACTGCTCTTCTTTAGGCTATGATTCAAAGCATGTCACTTGGCTTTTTAACTGCTCAGTGTCTACAACCCACAAACTAGCAAGGTAGGTACTGTGAGGACAAATACACTTATGAGAGAAAATTAAGAAATAAGACATGGGGCTGGAGAGATGGCTAAGTGGTTAAGAGCAATGACTGCTCTTCCAGAGGACCCCAGTTTGGTTCCCAGCCCCCACATGTTGGCTAACAACTGTCCGTAACTCCAGTTCCAGGGGATCCAACATCCTCTTCTGGCCTTCGTAGGCACTGCATGCACTGGTGCACTTTCTTATACAGACAGACCAAACACACATATAAAATAAAAATACATAAATTAAGGAGGGCATGGTGGCACACACCTTTAATCCCAATACTCAGGAGACAGAGGCAAGTGGATCTCTGTGAGATTGGGGCCAGCCTGGTCTACATAGCAAGTTCCAGGCCAGCTGGGGCTACAGGGAAACCCCATGTCAAACAAACAGAAAAAGACACACAAAGTTTCCTGACCCTCTGCATGAATGCCTGCTGAAGCCTGGTGAGAGTACAGTCTACTGAGCACCACCAGTTAGTACTATCCAAAGTGGGCAGTGGTGTGCCCCTTAATTCCAGCACTTGGGGGGCAGAGGCGGGTGCAGAGATAGATGTAGGCCAGACTGGTCTACAGGGAAATCCAGTCTCAAAAAAAAAAAAAACCCAAAACCAAAACTCAAGGTCATCCTCAGCTACATAAAAAAATTGAAGGCCAGCCCAGAATATATTAGCTGGAGGGAAAGAGGGAGAAAGAGTGGGAGAGAGGGAAGAAGATCCATAGATCTGCTAAGGCCAAATAACAAGAGGTCCAGACTACAGAGTAGGCAACAGGGAAGAAGGAAGCTGTAGGAGGCTGCAGGCCCATTTGGGGATCAGCAGATGGAGAGCATAGCTTGGGAATCTGGACTGCTATCCCTACCCTGCAACAATCAGATCTTGTTGCCAGTGTATGCATCCTATCATTCACTGGTGATTGCCATGATGTCTATGATTCACTTAACCTGTACTCCGGCAGGCAGATCCTTGTCTACTTCGGTCTCTTGCTTTAAATATCAAGTATGGTCTAAAACAAGATCCTGTTGATTTAGTTCAAGGGTAGAGTTGCTTACCTAGCATATACAAGTTAAGATTCTATTTCCAGCAACACAGACACACACACAAAGTCGATTTTAAAAATAAAACCTGGAGGGCTGGAAAGATGGCTCAGTGGTTAAGAATACTGGCTGCTCTTGCAGAGGACCTGGGTTCAAGTCCCCACACCCACATGGTGGCTAACAACCATCCATAACTCCAGTTCCAAGGGATCCAAAGTCCTTCTGACCGCCACAGGCACTGCACGACACGGGTACACTTACATACACACAGGCAATACACTCACACACATAAAAATAATAGGGGCTGGAGAAATGGCTCAGCGGTTAAAAGCACTGGCTGCTCTTGCAGAGGACCCAGGTTCGGTTTTCAGCACCCACATGGCAGCTAAAAACTGTAACTCCAGTTCCAGTGCAATCCAATGCCCTCTTCTCGTCTCTTTGGGCACTGCACAACACAGGTACACTTACATGCAGGCAATGTACTCGTATACATAAATTAAAAATAATAAACAAAATATTTTAAATTTGGGGCTGGAGAGATGGTTCAGCAGTTAAGAATACTGACTGTTCTTGCAGAAGACCCAGGTCCTAATCCCAGCACCCACATGGGGGCTAGCAACTGTCCGTAACTCCAGTTCCAGGGGATCCGACAGCCTCTTCTGTCCTCCTCATGCACTGCACGGACCCGGGTGTACTTACATGCAGGCAATACAGACATACACATAAAATAATAATAAATAAAATTTTTAATATATTTTAAATAATATTTAAATAATAAAATATATTTGAAAAATCAAATCTCAGACTTATTTTTTTTGAAAGGCTAAAAGGCTAGGAATGGTAGTACATGCTCATAATCCAAGCACTGAAGAAGCCAGCCTCGGCTGTTATATGGGGAGACTCCAGTCTCGAAAATAACTAGTAAATTGCTATAGGTGGTGGTGCACACCTATAATGCCAGCACTCAAGAGGCAGAGGGAGGCAGCTCTCTGTGAGATCTGGCCAGCCTTGCCTACATAGCAAGTTCCAAGCCAAATGGGGCTACAAAGAGACCCTGTCTCAAAACAAAACAAAACAGTAAGTAAATAAAACGGGCCCCTGTTGTTTCAGCATACCATTATACCTGCCAAAGACCTTTTCATCATATTAGTCATTTCTAGCTAAATACATTTTTCAGGGCAAGGCAGTAATACCAAATAAGGTGAGTTCCATTTGTTTGTTTTTTAAATTATTTATCTTTATGTGTATCATAAAAATCAGTGCTTCACCTGCATGCGTATAAATTGCACCAAGTGCATGCAATGACCCCAGAGGTCAGAAGAAGGCATGCGCTCCCCTGGAACTGAATCATTAAGAATCATTGTTAGATGCCATGTGGGTGCTGGGAATCAAATTCTGCAAGAGCAGCCAGTGCTCTTAACCACTAAGCCATCTCTCCAGCACCATTTCTTTGTTTTTTTAATGTAACAGAGGCATTTTATTACAGAAGACTATTTTCTTTTTGTAGCTTTTCAGGTTTTGAATAAATCAAATGCTTAGGTATTCTTTCTTAGTAAAAGAATATATATGAGAGAGAGAGAGAGAGAGAGAGAGAGAGAACAAGAACTGCTCTATTCTGGCCTCAACTTAATCACTGATTGGAAAATCCCCAAGAGTTCTTAACAACCACCTAGGAAGCTATGTTTAGTCTCCTGAGCATCAATGGGTAACCTGTCTTCAGGGCTCTGAGGTTCAAGTCAGACACTATGTAAAAGGTCTGAGCAGTAACAGAGTTAAGGATCCCTTTGGAGCAAATTCACCCACCAAGACGGGTTCTTCGGGAACTCTGATCACCTTGGCTTTCAGTTGGCTGAGCCCCAGCTAGAATTATTGGCTAAAGCAGCTGGGCAGATGGGTTTACCGATGTGTCCCACTGCACTGTGCAGTCAAGTCTTCCGTCCATTCCCCCACTCCCCCCCCCACTCCCCCGCACAGCAGCCCAGCCCTCCAGTCCCGTCTCTAGGCAAGTTTGGCCCATAGGTGCAGATAAGGTGGGTGTGATGGTTGGTTTTGTCAATTTCACACAATCTTGAATCACCTGGAGAAGAGAATCTGAAGCAGGGATTATGTAGATCCAGTTGGCCTGTAGGGTGTCTGGATAGGGAGGTTGTCTTAATTGGTGTAGGAAGACCCAGTCCAGAGTGTGCAGTACTATTCTCTGAGTTTCAGGCTTGTTCTGCAGAATAGTGTAAAAAGTCAGTTGAGTATTAGGCATGTATGCATGCATGCATTCGTCTCTCCACCCTTGGCTGTGGATGTACCTAACTGCTTCAAGTTTCTGCCTTGAGTTCCCCGTAATGAAGGTTTGTAACGTGGAACTGTAAGCCTAATAAACCCGTTCTCTCTTAAAGTTGCCTCTGTAGGGGTATTTTATCACGGCAATAGGAAGTGGAACTAAGTGGGCTAACAGACAGTTGCTAGGACAAGCCGCCACAGGCCGCGGGGCAGGTTGCAGGGTCCCGCGGGTGGAGTGGGCACTGCGAAGGCAGACACTGAACTGGCCACGACCTTGGCACCCTGGGTGCCGCCCCAGTCCGCTTGTGTCCTTCCTGTACCGCTCTGGATACTTGGGCAAATTAAACAGTTCTCCTTACATTGGGTTTTCCAAACTACTTACCCCGTCTCCTTCCTTCAGAGCCACTAAAGCCTCGGACACACGTGCGGGAACAAATCAAAAGGCCAGAGGTCCCCGCTGGGCGGTCGCAGGGGGGCGAGTCACTTCCTGGTGCGCCGGGATTGGGCCAGCCCACTCTGGCCCCTCCCCCTAGCTGCCGGCTCCTCCCCCTCGCTGCTTGGCTGCTCCCACGGCACACGTCCCACCCGCTGACTCCTCAGTCTCAGTGGCTGCGGACTCTCCTCCACGACACCGCCACTCCTCCGGGTTCCAAGGGGCTCTGGATAATCCTAGGGAGAAAATCATGAAGCATTTCGCACTGCCTTGTTAATGGTATTGGTCATCCAAAAAAATGCACCATTTAGCTCTTTCAACCTGAAGAATATTTTCCTTTTTTTAATCTTAAAATTATATTTACTTATTTGTGTGTCATCTGTCTGTGGGCGCACATGTGCTATGACTGGTGTGTGTTGATCAGAAGACAGGTTGAGAAACTCGGTTCGCTCTTTCCACCATGCGGGTCTGGGGATCGAACTCAGTCCTTTAGAGGCTGAGCCATTTAATCCCTGAAGGTGCTTGCCGCCAAGCCTAATGACGTGAGTTCCATACTGGGACCTACAAAGTGGAAGAAGCGAACCAATTTCCATAAGCCGTCCTCTGACCCCCCCCCACACACACACACCAACACACAAACAATAAATAAAGACATAATTTTAAAATGTATGAGACCATGCAGCTTTGGGTGGCCTGGAATTCACTATGGAGACCTGGCTGGGAACTCAAAACAGATCTGCCTACCAAGTATTGGGACCCAAGGTGTGCACCACCATGCCCTGCACAATTTCTTTTTCTTTTTCTTTTTTTTTTTCTTTTTTTTAACTTTTACAAAAACTTTAATGAGCATTTCATACATGCATATAAGGTGTTTTGATCAAATCTAGGCCCACTCCCTCCCCTCCAACATTCCCCCCTCTGAAGAGGTAACCCAAGAATCTTTTAAAGATTGGATACAAGCTCCCAAATACTTTTGACATTTTTTTGGCCTTTGGAACAGAGTATGTTGTTAACAGGACGAAGGACATTTTGACTTTTAGCCAAGAAACTTGCTACCTTGCTTTGGGGTCTTTTTACCCTAATTGCCTAGACAATTCCTACCTCCTATTCTTATCACACCATCCTCTGAAGGGGTCACCCAAATTGCCAATAGGGAATCCGGAAGCAGACCGCTCTGGCTTCTTCCACACTGAACGTCCAGGGACGCAGGATGAGGCAACTGGAGTACCCCTTCAGTGGGTCTATTTAAAGACTCCCAAATTTCATAAATCTTGTCTCTAAGAGGAAAAGAAGGTCCTTGAATCATGAATGGGAGATGTGAAGGAGAAGTAAAGGCAAGAGTAATTAGCATTACAAGTTCTAGACAGGGAACTAG
>NW_008351466.1:1095090-1095237 GCF_000622305.1 Nannospalax galili | reverse complement strand
AGCAACAAACATGGTTGTACAAGTGTCTCTACAATAGGATGAGTCTTTTGGCATATGCCAAGGAATGCTGTAACCAGGTCATATGGTAAGTTCATTTTTAGTTTTTCAAGAGTTCTCCACACTGTTTTCCATAGAGGCTGCATGAGT